>NC_059385.1:20200000-20500000 GCF_019703515.2 Myxocyprinus asiaticus
TGATGTCTCTGAAAGACCAAAGATTATATCAGTTTGTCTCTGTACTGAAACTCAAATCATGAAAAACAGAGAAAAGAGGTGATGATTGATATTTTGCAAATGCTGTGCATGGTCTTGACCTCAGGACAGAGGCAGAGGACTGTTACAGAAAAGTAATGAGGTTCTCTTTAACATATATGGTACTTAAAGGAATAGTTCACTCCCATCTTTTACTCACCCTCATGCCATCTTAGATATGTATGACTTTCTTTCTTCTAATAAAAACAAACAGATTATTTTGAGAATAATATCTCAGCTCTGTAGGTCCATACTATGCAAGTGAATGGGTACCAAAATTGCAAAGCTCCAAAAGCACATAAAGGCAGCATAAATGTAATCCATACTACTCCAGTGGTTAAATCTATATCTTCAGAAGCGATATGATAGGTGTGGGTGAGAGACAGATCAAAGTTTTAGTCCTTTTTTACTATAAATCTTCACTTCCACTTTCACTTTCATTTTTCCATTCTTCTTCTTGTGTTTTTGGCAATTCACATTATTTGTGCATATTACCACCTAGTGGGTAGGGAAGAGAATTTATAGTAAAAAAAAAAAATAAATTAATATTTATCTTTTTCTCACCACACCTATCATATCACTTCTGAAGACATTGATTCAAACACTGGAGTCTTATGGATTACCTTTATGCTACCTTTATGTGCTTTTTGGAGCTTAAAAAAAGTGGTGCCCATTAATTTGCATTGTGAGCACCTACAGAGCTAAAATATCATTCTTAAAATCTTCGTTTGTGTTCAGCAGAAGAAAGTAAGTCATACACATCTGGAATAGCAAGAGGGTAAATAATGAGATAATTTTCTTTTTTGGGGGGTGAACTATTCCTTTAAGAATAAAATATTGATAAATCACCCAAAAATGAAAATTCTGTCATTATTTACTCACTCTAATGTTGCTCCAAACCTGTGTGACTTTCTTTCTTCTGTGGAACACAAAAGCTACATTTTTAAAAAGACTTCACAGGGTTTATTTTCCACATAATGAAAGTAAAAAGTGATTCCAGTCTATCTTGAAAAAGGACAAACACCATAAAACCACAGTAAAAGGATTTAACTCATGCACTATATTCTAGGAGTCTTGGTTCTTGTGTCATGCCGTTTGGTCATGAGATGCAATGACCTTTGTTGTGACCTTTGATGTTTTCAACATAGCTGCCATGTATTTTAGCGCTTTATCAATTATTTGATTTTATTTCATTTGATAGTGAATAACGTCTTAAATTTCATTCGGTTCTTATCACAAAGTCATTGTATGGCTTCAGAAGACTTGAAATTTAATTCATGATTCGCAAGGGCATAGATTTAACTTGAACGTTGGGGGGGTTGCAGCATGAAGCATTTACATGTTTCCATTGATCATGGTATAAATATGAGAGGATTGTACTTGCTTGTTTTGATTATTGGGGACCAGGAATCTATGCCCCTGATGATTCGTATTGATCACATATACTTTGGTTTTATGTTACTTTTTGTCCTCTTTAGAGCTAGACAAACCAGCCACAATTAACTGTCATTATATATTTTTTTAATGTACCTTTTGTGTTCCATAGAAGAAAGAAAGTCATATGGGTTTGGAACGGCATGAGGGTAAATTATCGCAGGATTTTCATTTTGGGGTAAACTATTCCTTTAATAAGCAAAAATTGAGTTAAGAATACTGAACTTCATAGCTGTTAAATTCAGGAAGTGACTCTGTGTGGTACAGAAGCCACAGACCAATTAAGCGGGCCAGCGGCTACTGTAAGATACTGTGCGCCAAAACGGCACACTGCAGTGTGTCAAGTTTAACAATAGAAATTGCTCTCTAAATAGGTCCTACTAGTGGCAGAGAGATGTATAACACATATGTATAAAGAGAGGTGTCAGTACTTCCCTCCTGTCCATGCAATACCAAATCACATTTCTTAAGGTGTCGTGTTATGTGCTGCTGCTGTATATCCTTGAACTGCACAAGAAAACAATGTTATGATCTATTTTCTCTTAATCTGACCATAATAAAGCCAAATCTAACCTGATCTCTCTCTACAAGACCAGATTTCAATCAAACAATTATATAATGACAAAATATGTAGTTACTGCGTTTTGCCTTTGTGGGGCAGTATAGTTCTGTGTACATTTTCATTGTTTGATTTAAACTGTGTTGGGGATGTTCAAAAAAAAGAAAAAAAAAAAAGAAAGAAAGTGTACTTCTCTAAATATGGCGAAGAGTTGTTGTCATGGTGACTGTTGCTATGGAGACAGTGCTGCCTAGGTCAGCACCAGTGAAATATGTGGTGTGATTTGTCACTATGCGATCACACCAAGAGCCCTGCTTAACCTCACACAACTTTCGCTCCCTACTTCTCAGTAAAAGATAGTGAGTCTGTGAATCCAGAAACATACTGTAAATGCTTTTATTCACATTGCTGTATTTACAAGCAAGGGACAAATCATACAGTTCAACAAGGACACAAAGGCATTTGTTTGCATAAGGGCATTTTGCATGTCAGGTTAAAGAAAGTAAATAGAAATACTGAAACAAGAGAACCCCAAGGGATGTCAATGAGATTGTGATGTATTTTATTATATATAAATAGACTTTATTGTTTCTTCCCAATAAACATCGGGTTGGTGGGAAAAGAGCTGTAGAATTTCCTGATCAGATGGGGACCAGAGTGATCATCTCCTCTTTGTCACTTCTAAATTTGGGAATGCTTAATTTCCCTACCCTAAACCAAACAGATAAAAGGCACACAGCAGTTTTTACTCATGCTCTAAATGGTCAAGTATGCTGCTAGGAACTCAGATTTGGACTGACACCTTTCAGGAAAGTAACTTGAAGGACAGAAAATAATATGGCTGTCAATAAATACTGATTGCTACCTCTAGTGGCTTTCTCAAGCAGAATGGTGTTGCCCTGGTGACAGGCAAGCAATATGTCCATCTAAATACAGTTCACATGTCCCAAGTGACCTATAATCCTACTGTTTTCTCTCCTTTCTCGCTCTCTTTTTCTTTTGTTCCTCCTATACCTCATCTCCATGTCTCTTATCATCAATAGTTTGGGACAGCTTTAGAAAGAGAGAGAGAGAATACCATTTTGATTTCCATAATGAAATAATTAAACTTTTGCCAAACATTTCACCACAAACAGTAAATGCTTAAAACACTGCACTGTATTCATCATATAAGAAACAGCATAAAAGATTACAAGAGTTTTCAATTTTTATTGTTTTATATTATTAAAACTTCAAGAATTGCAATGAACAAGGCCAAAAACTGAATAGCAGTTTAAAAGTAATTGTTAACTCTTATACAAAAAAGATCTAAGAGTTCTGTAACAGTTTAAGGATGGGCAAGGAGGAGGCAGGAACCGACTGAACAGTAAACAAAGTTTTAATATCAAACTTAACTTAAAACAAATACAGACACACATGCAATGTGGCTGCGTGCGTCTCTCTCTCTCTCGAATTGGCGCCTCCGTCTTCCCTTTTTCTTGCTTTCCCGCTGATCAGCTGATTCAGCGCCAGCCGTGCAGCATCACGGCCCGGCCACACCCTCCTCCTTGTTACATTCCTCCCCCACCCGATTCAGGCCAGGGTGCCACCAGACTGACCTACTTCCCCTCCACATCTCTAAAGGGGAGACACTGCCCTTCCGGCCGTTCCATCAGCCAGTGGTCCACCCCGCCTCCTGGAAACCTGGGGGAGAGACGAGGGGAGGCATGGGAAGAGGGAAAGGGCAGGCGGGAGACACAGAGAGAGAGAGAGGAGAGACAGAGAGAAAAACTTGCTCGCCAGTTCCCAGACACGCTGTCGCCCAGTCCTCAACCGCTCCTCCGCCCTCTGTCGGACAACAGCTCACTCCTCCCCCAGCAGACAGCAGCGAGCCCGCTGACCCCAGGCAGATGGCCGCGGCTGCTCCCCTGGCAGATGGCAGCGGTAAGGACTCTGTGACAGTACATCCCTCCTCCCTCCCAGGTTTTGGCACCACTGTAACAGTTTAAGGATGGGCAAGGGGGCCTGGGTAGCTCAGCGAGTAAAGACGCTGACTACCACACCTGGAGTCATGAGTTCGAATCCAGGGCGTGGTGAGTAATTCCAGCCAGGTCTCCTAAGCAAGCAAATTGGCCCGGTTGCTAGGGAGGGTATAGTCACATGGGGTAACCTCCTTGTGATCACTATAATGTGGTTCGCTCTCGGTGGGGCACGTGGTGAGTTGTGCGTGGATGCCGCGGAGAATGGTGTGAAGCCTCTACACGCACTATGTCTCTGCGGTAACGCGCTCAACACGCCACGTGAAAAGTTGGGCAGATTGGCGGTCTCAGATGTGGAGGCAATTAAGATTTGTCCTCCACCACCTGGATCGAGGTGGGTCACAAGCCACCATGAGGATGTAGAGCGCATTGGGAATTGGACATTCCAAACTGGGGCGAAAAAAGGGAGAAAAAAAAAAGGATGGGCAAGGAGGAGGCAGGAACCGGCTGAACAGTAAACATAAAGTTTTAATGTCAAACTTAACTACTAAACAAACACAGACACACATGCAACGCAGCCACATGCGTCTTTCTCTCTCTCTCGAACTGGCGCCTCCCACTGATCAGCTGATTCAGTGCCAGCCGTGCACCATCACGACCCGGCCATGCCCTCCTCCTCATCACAAGTTCAATATTATTATTATCATGGTTGTTAATTCTTCCTGTTTGTGTCAAGATAATGTTCTAGTACTGATAATTTGCTAGCATCTGAAAACAAGTAGATTCGTAAGTTTATATATATATACATACAGTATATAATGTAGTATACCGTGTTTTGCACCAAAATATTTTTCGCTGTCCCCTTCATTTTCAGTCAAATTTTGGCATGTCACTTTGGCTGACATACTGATGTGATTTCTCTTTGTCATACAGTTGTGCTCAAAAGTTTGCATTCCCTGGCAGAAATTGTGAAATTTTGCCATTGATTTTGAAAATATGACTGATCATGCAAAAAAACTGTCTTTTATTTAAGGATTGTGATCATATGAAGCAATTTTTCATCACATAGTTGTTTGGCTCCTTTTTAAATCATAATGTTAACAGAAATCACCCAAATGGCCCTGATCAAAAGTTTACATACCCTTGAATGTTTGACCTTGTTACAGACACACAAGGTGACACACACAGGTTTAAATGGCAATTAAAGGTTAATTTCCCACACCTGTGGCTTGTTAAATTGCAATTAGTGCCTGTGTATAAATAGTAAATGAGTTTGTTAGCTCTCACATGGATGCATTGAGCAGGCTAGATACTGAGCCATGGGGAGCAGAAAAGAACTGTCAAAAGACCTGCGTAACAAGGTAATGGAACTTTATATAGATGGAAAAGGATATAAAAAGATATCCAAAGCCTTGAAAATGCCAGTCAGTACTGTTCAATCACTTATTAAGAAGTGGAAAATAGAAAGAAAAACCCACAGGTAACCTCAGGAGAAATACAGGCTGCTCTGGAAAAAGACAGTGTGGTTGTTTCAAGGAGCACAATACGATGATACTTGAACAAAAATTAGCTGCATGGTAGAGTTGCCAAAAAGAGGCCTTTACTGTGCCAATGCTACAAAAAAGCCCGGTTACAATATGCCCGACAACACCCTAACATGCCTCACAGCTTCTGGCACACTGTAATTTGGAGCGACGAGACCAAAATAGAGCTTTATGGTCACAACCATAAGCGCTATGTTTGGAGAGGGGTCAAGAAGGCCTATAGTGAAAAGAATACCATCCCCACTGTGAAGCATGGTGGTGGCTCACTGATGTTTTGGGGGTTGTGAGCTTTAAAGGCACGGGAATCTTGTGAAAATTGATGGCAAGGTGAATGCAGCATGTTATCAGAAAATACTGGCAGACAATTTGCATTCTTCTGCACAAAAGCTGCACATGGGACGCCATGGCCATCACAGTCTCCTGATCTTAATATCATCGAGCCACTCTGGGGAGATCTCAAACGTGCAGCTCATGCAAGACGACCAAAGAATTAGCATCACCTTGAGGCATTTTGCCAAGACGAATGGGCAGCTATACCACCTGCAAGAATTTGGGGCCTCATAGACAACTATTACAAAAGACTGCACACTGTCATTGATGCTAAAGGGGGCAATACACAGTATTAAGAACTAAGGGTATGCAGACTTTTGAACAGGGGTCATTTCATTTTTTTCATTGTTGCCATGTTTTGTTTTATGATTATGCCATTCTGTTATAAACTACAGTTGAATATGAATCCCGTAAGAAATAAAAGAAATGTGTTTTGCCTGCTCACTCATGTTTTCTTTAAAAATGGTACATATATTACCAATTCTCCAAGGGTATGCAAACTTTTGAGCACAACTGTATTTCCTGTCTTAAAACAGCATATTTTATGATTTTATAAAATCTACTTGGCAAAGGCAGTTAATTTGGTGGGCAGCAGAAAATAATATTAATCTCTTTTTCACTGTATATATAGTACTGTGCAAATGTTTTAGGCACTTGTGAAAAATGTTGCATAGTGAGGATGTCTTGAAAAATAATGACATAAATAGTTTTCATTTCTCACTTAATGTCATACAAAGTCCAGTAAACATAAAAAAACTAAATCAATATTCGGTGTGACCACATTTAAAACAGCACCAATTCTCTTAGGTACACCTGGACACAGTTTTTCTTGGTTGTTGGCAGATAGGATGTTCCAAGCTTCTTGGAGAATTCGCCACAGTTCTTCTATCTATTTAGGCTGTCTCAATTGCTTCTGTCTCTTCATGTAATCTCAGACTGACATGATGTTCAGTGGGGGGCTTTGTGAGGCCATGACATCTGTTGCAGGGCTCCCTGTTCTTCTATTCTGATCTTTTCAATTTGCAAAAGTAATGTTTGGGAGTCTAACATTTATATTTCCTATTGACACACTAAAGATGAAGATATAAATAACCATCTTAAGACAAATACTTTTGTGAAACATCTTATGTGCCTAAGACTTTTGCACAGTACTGTATATATACCACATACCTGTAAAATAAAATATTTTGAGGTAAAGTCAATGCCTGGCTCATAAGATTGTGCTCATCAGATCACAGCTTTCTTGTCAGCATGTTTTAACTATGTAAAATTATAATTAACTCCATTTAAACATGATAATAATGTCTGTGCAGTTCATGTCTTCCTGAAACCATAAATCCAAAATGAATGTGAGTGAGACTCTTTCCAGTGCAGTTCAGTTTTCCCAGTAGTCCGGAAGTATGACTTCTCTCTCTCCTCTATTGTAGTGTCTATTTAGAAGTCTTTTAGATATATATATATATATATATATATATATATATATATATATATATATATATATATATAAAAAAATCCTTCACTTAGCCATGCAAAGTCATGCTCAATGTGGTTACAAGTGACTGACATACAGTCTTGCATGGGTTAAACCCTCAAGTAATGATTAACAAGTGATCAATAATCCCCTCAAGGACAGAGATCCTGGCAGTTGTAGAATGTTGTAATCCATCAGTCAGCTCATGGTAAATCACTGCTCGACTCCTGTCAGCACACAGAAAACATAGTTAATCATCAACCCAGAGGATGAAACCAATCTGGTTTCATAGAATCACATTACTTGTTTGTGTGTTTTTTTCTAGCAGGGCAATCAGAAAACGAATTCTAAAATAGATCTGTTTTAATGCTGTTTTTCATTTACAGTATACACATGCATACATACAGTTGCCCCATTAAGTATTTTGACAAGTGGACCAAGTGGCATCTGCAAAAAAATAAATAAATAAAGGTTACCAACCCTGCTAAAAAATCCAGTTTAACCAGCATGCAGTTCCCATGCTGGTCTAAGCAGGTTAATGCTGGTTAGTGCTGGTTTGGTGCAGTCTAGCTGGTGGTAATTTTGCAATTACCTTTAACCAACCCAATGTGATTCTTAGTGGATTAAGTCAGTTCTCCTCAAGTTCATACAGGTGCCCTAGCAGATTAACCACAGGGGTAGTTTGTCACATTAACTATGGACATTTTTCACAGTTTGACAACCTGAAGGTGTCCAAATACTTTGGCCTTAAAGAGCTTATATTATGCTAATTTACAGGTTCGTTATTTTATTTTGGGGGTCTACTAGAATAGGTTTACATGCTTTAATGTTCAAAACACACATTATTTTTCTCATACTGTACAATTCTGTTAAACCTATTTTCATCATGTGGCTCAAACGCTCTGATTTAGGTCCTCTCTCTTTAAAGCCCCCCTTTCCTAAAAGCCCAGTCTGCTCTGATTGGTCAGCTGGCCTAGTCTGTTGTGACTGGTCAACCGTGTAGAGCATGTGTCGGAAATGTAACGCCCCTTACCATAACTGAGTTTCAAGCTTCCTGAGCAGCTGTAAACACTACTGTATACTACTATGGTAAAAATGGTGTCTGTTTTTGCTCTACCAGTTATAGCCCAAGTCCGATAATGAATGAAATAATGAAAGTTTGGAAGAACAAGCTGATCGACCCGAACCACCTTCGCAAGCACGACTTGAGCAGGAAGTTTCACAGTGGTAAGTTTTAATTTTATAGCTTTCTTACAAGGACACTGTTGATTATTGTGAACCTAACAAAGCTTCAAGTAAAAGACACATAGTGCATCTAAATTAGTCATGTTTTGCTGGAATGGGTGTAGCCGAACGTTTTCGCCCGAGCTATGAACGGAGAACAGAGGCTTTCTCCCGGTTGGACATTACCGGGTGTATAAGTGAGTTAGTGAGCAAGTTAGCCGTGGACTACCGTGGATAGCAGCCGTAACATTACAGCTTGTAATTATATAATTATAAGACTCCGGAGATCGACCATATTGTTACACAGTTTTAGATAAAAGCTGGCCCGCAGACATAAAATTACCATTGTAAAAATAAATCCATCTCAACAATTTGTACTATCTATTCATGATAGTAAGAATGACAAACAATCTGCATAATTCTACACAGTTGAAGGTAAAAATGAGCCCACAACTGATTAGCAAAACTATTTCAACACAATAACATTAGCTAGCAGGTTAGCAGAGGCCTACAGCTGTGCACTGGGTGTACACCATAGTTACAACACAAAACTCTGCATTTGAACTCTCGGTAGCAGATAAATCCACAAATAAGCAAGCATACTTACAGGTTGTGATGCTGAAGCGCCAGATTGTCCCAACAAAGTGGGAACTGCACCATCTTTCAGCGGTAACCGACTTGAAAATCTGGCATTGGTTGTGGTTGTACTGCTAAATAATTAAAATACATTTTAACCACTGATTCTTCAATTCGTCTGCCTTTGCCTTTGCGAAAGCAAAAGGTTTTGCTTTCGCAGTGAAGAAAACAGCGTCTTCTCGACATGGCGACAACACTAACCCAACTCATCCTGGCCTCTGCTATAACTACGTTTGTTTGAGGACGGGACAAAGAAGCCGTTAGGCAGACATTATGCAAATATTTTATATAGTGACATAGATACTTTACGGAAGAAATGGCTGGACTATCCAGCCGTTTCTTGTAGTTCTTGAGCAGTGTTGTCTGTGGGAGAGAATAACTCCCTTTTGCATGGACTTTGTTCTTTGTAACTTTGCAGACCTTTTACATGCACAAACAGCTATATTACACACTAAAGGAAATGTAAAATCCAAAAAAGCATAATAGTATCTATTGTTTTTTCATTTAAACCTAATAAACTTCTATTTCATTTGTTTGATATGCTTGTTCTATCTCACTTTACAATAAATGTCACTTTTTTATATTTTGTTTTCTAATGCAATTACATTCAAACATCTTTGTGGCTTAAACATCCAAATAATTTTTGGGGGCAACTGTATATGCATATTGTGTCAACACATACAAGACTAAATACATTGGCATCCCAAAGAGATGTTATTACCTGTAATGTTGAAGACCTTGATGCACTGGTCTCAGTCAGTGCAGCACTTCCTGGGATACTTGACACAATAAACCCTGCCCCGTTAGGAAGTGGCTGCCGTACCACCACCTTTCCCTTTCTGGTCTCTGCCAGAAACAGACTGTACCAATAGGCATCACTTGATATGAGCGTAGAGTCAGCAATAGTGGAGTTTCTCTGGCTAACGATGCTGTTCCTACCATGTGGAGCCGCATTCAATTGTTTCGGTTCTTGACATTTAAGCACTATGATGACCAGAATAGTGATGAGCAGCAAAAACAACACTGAACCCAAACCAATGAGCAAATACAGGTTTAGATCAGTGAATAAGTCGTATTCAATAGGCACCTCTGTGGTTTCTGTAAACTGCGTCACCACTTGCTCCACCATGGAGATTTTGATGGTCATCGTGGCGGAGCGAGGAGGTTCTCCATTGTCTCTGGCCGTGATGACCAGCCGTTGATGTCTGGGATCCCTATAGTTGAACATGCGTGTGGTTCGTATCTCACCATTGTACTGGTCAAGGCTAAACAGCGTAGTGTCTGTGATCTGCAGAAACTGATATGTTATGCGGGAGTTCTGCATAGAGTCAGCATCCAACGCAATAACCTTGGTGACCAGGGATCCTTTATCAGTTGATCTCGGGATTATTTCCTCAATAACAGAGCCTTGCAGACACCATGGAGACACTATGAGTGGGGTGTTGTCATTTTGGTCCAGAATGATGATGTGCACAGTCACATTACTGCTAAGAGGAGGAACCCCAGAGTCTCTAGCTTCAATATGAAATAGAAACTCCTTCTCCCTCTCGAAGTCAAAAGTGCGTAAAGCGTAGAGGTTGCCATTCTCTGGATTGATGGAAAAAAGCATGGACATTGACGTGTTGGCAATCTCCTTTTCAATTATAAAATATACCAGATACTGATTTTCATGCAGGTCTGGGTCGTGAGCGGTGGGAGAGGCTAATAGAGCCCCAGGCTCATTGTTTTCCATCAAATGAATGGTATAAAGGGCCTGGGGGAACACTGGTGCGTTATCGTTGACATCCTGAATTACAATACTGATAGTTTCATTATCAGTCAGAGGTGGAGTTCCTCTGTCAGTTACATGAAGTGTGATGTCATAATGGGAGGTCTTCTCACGGTCCAGTGTCTCTGTAACTGTTAATGCAAAAAAGTCTTCTGATGACTTGTTCAATGCAAAAGGTAAAAATTCCGCATTGTAGACTGAGAGAACAACTTTACCATTATCTCCAGAGTCCCTGTCACTCACACTGATGACAGCTATCACTGTTCCTATGGGGTCACTTTCTTTGATTGAACTTTGAAAAGATTTTACTGTAATTTCAGGATAGTTGTCGTTCAGATCTGTGATGAACACTAATATTTTACACTGACCAGACAGGGGATTTACCGCATTGTCTTTGGCTTCAACATACATCTCAAAGCTTTTAACCTCTTCGAAATCAATCACATCTTTAACTGTTATTGCTCCACTGCTGGGATCCAGAGAGAACTTCTCCTGTGTTTTCTCAGATGTGTACAAAGTGAAAGAGTATGTGATTTCTGCGTTTGTTCCCTCGTCCAAATCTGTTGCATTCAGCTGCATAATTAGCGTCCCAGCCGGCGCGTTTTCGATCAAATCAACGGAGTAAACTTGTCGATCTAACTGAGGGGCGTTGTCGTTGGTGTCCAACACTTGGATGATAATGCTAGCTGTACCTGACTGTGCAGGTATGCCGCCGTCCACGGCGGTGAGCGTTAGCGTATGTAGTGCTTGTTTTTCTCGGTCTAAACTAGCTTTTAGCACCAAGTCAACGTATTTGGTTCCATCACTTCCAGACTGAATTTCAATCGTAAACTCGTCACTCTCGCTCAGATAGTAAGTCTCGATAGAGTTCTCTCCGACATCAGCATCCACTGCATTCGTTAAAGAAAACCGCTCCCCTGGTGTTGCGGATTCCGATATATCGAGCGGTATTCTTTCCCGCCTGAATTGAGGCGCGTTGTCATTTATGTCCATAATTTCCAATTCGATATTAAAGATGCGTATTGGACTCTCGATTATCACATCCATCTTAAGAAAACAGAACGATGAGGTCTTGGCGGGGCATAAATTCTCCCTGTCGATTTTCTCGGCGATAAACAGTTCTCCGGTGTCTTTATTTATTTCTAAATATTTTTTGCTGTGAATGTAATCCAGCTTTACCTTTCGTTCCGAGAGGCTGTGCGCATCAAGGCCCAAATCGCCAGCTATATTTGCGACCACGGAGCCCACTGGAATTTCTTCGGGGATGGAGTATCGTGTCACGGCTGAGGCGACACTCCACATCGCCGGGAGGAACACAAAACAGAGGTGCCATCTTCTCGGAAGCACGCCTGATTGCGGCTCCATTGCAGAGCGCACAGGGAACGTCAATGCAATGGCTCACGTTCTAACGAAAGATGTAGGACGAAGGAGCACATTTACTGACATTTCCGAAACTAATTGAGTTTATGGAGTATTTGGGTTTTTAAAAATATCCAGGAGAGCTCCCCATGGAGCCGTGCCGTGGATTCCATTAATAAACACCCCCAGAAGCTCAGGATAGCTGTGCTAAATCAGTGCTCCTCTCACTGGCTCTATCCATCAGCATTATGATAGCAAAAGCATGACTGGTCTGCCTGCACCTCCTCTCCTGTTTTCGCCTCTTAAACGTGATTTGCAGTATTGCAGCGACATCGTGTGAATGTTAAAGATTTCATAAAAAATATACTTTTATGAATAAAAAAAGTCATTAATGGAAGAATGTTCTCTCTGCGCTACATTTGAAGACTTTAGCCTATTGTTTATTGTGAAATACCGAAACTCCTTATTACTGTTAAAAACAACCAATGTTTAAGATTAATGCATTTCAGTTGTATTAATTGTATACATTTCCATCAGATTTAATTGAGAAATCTACATTATTATAAATTAAGCATAAATGCAAAATATTTCAGTTCATATGCTTAATTCATAATAGGCTTGTGTACATTTTATTAAAAATTATCCAGTTCAGTTTGATGGAAATTTGTCATAGGCTACAAGTAGGGGCGCAACTGCACATTTACTGAGGGGTATGCAAGATCATTGTTAGATATAGACATAATATATTCTGTACTGTACAAACTATACAGTGGCAAGAAAAAGTATGTGAACCCTTTGGAATTAGTTGGTTTCCTGCATTAATTCGTCATAAAATGTAATCTGATCTTCATCAAAGTCACAAGTATAGACAAACACAATGTGCTTCAGCTAACAACACACAAACAATTATAATCTTTCATGTCTTTACTGAACACATCCCATTAAACATTCACAGTGCTGTGGAAAAAGTAAGTGAACTTTGTAAGTGACTACCTTGTTGATGTTACCTGGATGATCCGCAACTGTTTTTTAGTTTTGTGATAGTTGTTCATGAGTCCTTGTTTGTCCTGAGCAGTTTAACTGCCCACTGTTCTTCAGAAAAATTCTCCAGGTCCTGCACATCCTTTGGTTTTCCAGCATCTTCTGCATATTTGACCCCTTTCCAACAGTGACTGTATGATTTTGGGATCCATCTTTTCACACTGGGGACACTTGATGGACTCATACACAACTATTGCAAAGGGTGAAAGCATTCACTGATGCTCAAGAAGGCAACATGATGCATCAAGAGACGGGGGGTGTAAACTTTTCACTTTTTCCACTGCACTGTGAATGTTAAATGGGATGTGTTCAATAAAGACATGAAAGATTATAATTGTTTGTGTGTTGTTATCTTAAGCACATTGTGTTTGTCTATACTTGTGATGAAATGAAATTTTATGACCAGTTAATGCAGAAAACCAATTAATTCCAAAGGGTTCACATACTTTTTCTTGCCACTGTATATTCTATCCCCTAACGCTAACCCTCACAGAAAATGTTCTGCATTTTTACATTACAAATCCTTCATTTAGTATGTTTTTTTAAGCACTTTGCTTTATGAGGACGCTTGAGTGTTGGTTTATAGCATAATTGTATGTGTATAATATAGAATAGGCCTAGTGAATAGTCTTCGTAAACTATATACAGGTGCATCTCAATAAATTAGAATGTCGTGGAAAAGTTCATTTATTTCAGTAATTCAACTCAAATTGTGAAACTTGTGTATTAAATAAATTCAATGCACACAGACTGAAGTAGTTTAAGTCTTTGGTTCTTTTAATTGTGATGATTTTGGCTCACATTTAACAAAAACCCACCAATTCACTATCTCAAAAAATTAGAATATGGTGACATGCCAATCAGCTAATCAACTCAAAACACCTGCAAAGGTTTCCTGAGTCTTCAAAATGGTCTCTTAGTTTGGTTCACTAGGCTACACAATCATGGGGAAGACTGCTGATCTGACAGTTGTCCAGAAGACAATCATTGACACCCTTCACAAGGAGGGTAAGCCACAAACATTCATTGCCAAAGAAGCTGGCTGTTCACAGAGTGCTGTATCCAAGCATGTTAACAGAAAGTTGAGTGGAAGGAAAAAGTGTGGAAGAAAAAGATGCACAACCAACCGAGAGAACCGCAGCCTTATGAGGATTGTCAAGCAAAATCGATTCAAGAATTTGGGTGAACTTCACAAGGAATGGACTGAGGCTGGGGTCAAGGCATCAAGAGCCACCACACACAGACGTGTCAAGGAATTTGGCTACAGTTGTCATATTCCTCTTGTTAAGCCACTCCTGAACCACAGACAACGTCAGAGGCGTCTTACCTGGGCTAAGGAGAAGAAGAACTGGACTGTTGCCCAGTGGTCCAAAGTCCTCTTTTCAGATGAGAGCAAGTTTTGTATTTCATTTGGAAACCAAGGTCCTAGAGTCTGGAGGAAGGGTGGAGAAGCTCATAGCTCAAGTTGCTTGAAGTCCAGTGTTAAGTTTCCACAGTCTGTGATGATTTGGGGTGCAATGTCATCTGCTGGTGTTGGTCCATTGTGTTCTTTGAAAACCAAAGTCACTGCACCCGTTTACCAAGAAATTTTGGAGCACGTCATGCTTCCTTCTGCTGACCAGCTTTTTAAAGATGCTGATTTCATTTTCCAGCAGGATTTGGCACCTGCCCACACTGCCAAAAGCACCAAAAGTTGATTAAATGACCATGGTGTTGGTGTGCTTGACTGGCCAGCAAACTCACCAGACCTGAACCCCATAGAGAATCTATGGGGTATTGTCAAGAGGACAATGAGAAACAAGAGACCAAAAAATGCAGATGAGCTGAAGGCCACTGTCAAAGAAACCTGGGCTTCCATACCACCTCAGCAGTGCCACAAACTGATCACCTCCATGCCACGCCGAATTGAGGCAGTAATTAAAGCAAAAGGAGCCCCTACCAAGTATTGAGTACATATACAGTAAATGAACATACTTTCCAGAAGGCCAACAATTCACTAAAAATGTTTTTTTTATTGGTCTTATGATGTATTCTAATTTTTTGAGATAGTGAATTGGTGGGTTTTTGTTAAATGTGAGCCAAAATCATCACAATTAAAAGAACCAAAGACTTAAACTGCTTCAGTCTGTGTGCATTGAATTTATTTAATACACGAGTTTCACAATTTGAGTTGAATTACTGAAATAAATGAACTTTTCCACGACATTCTAATTTATTGAGATGCACCTGTATACCTGAACACACACACAAAATACAAATAATAAATAAAATAAAAAATCCATAGACAACTTATATGGCCTTTGGAGTCATTCCAGCTATATTTGAAAATAGTCATGTGATGGTGACAAAAATATTTGCACCTATAACGGAAGCATAAAAGTTTTTCTTTTTGTATAAACACTTTTCAAACTGCTTCAAAGTGTAACAACTATACAATTCAGAACACAATTTAAATAACACAAAGTAGTAGTAAAAGTGCATAAAGTATATCTTCAAAAATAAATCAAGAATTGCAATTAAATGTGTTGTCAATTTCTTGTTTCTTTCTTTCATGCAATCACCAATTTTTTGGAAAGAAGATTTTCAAAGAATGATTTTGGCACAATGGCCAAAATCCATCTCCCATACCATGTCTTTACTTTACCCAAATACACTTTGATAAACCTATAATAATGATTTATATTTTAGAGCTGTCAGGACAGATTTCGTGGGAAATTGCATACATGCATCATTTGCCCGTGTGTGTTCACGTCATATCCGTACACAGAGAAAATAAGCTCTGGCTACTGTAGTGCGTGTATGGTGTGGGAGTAGCGTGAAGCTGAAAGTTTGTTGTCACAACGAATGAGAAAAATTGACCATGGATCATTCAAAACGACAAATCTCTGGGGAATCACTGGTTGTTAAAACAAAGAAACTCCAAACAGATCAGAGTCTACAAGCAAAAAGGGAAAGTGACAGAGTTGGTAATAAAACCCAAATCAACACTGGCATGAATTTTCAAAGGTGTCGACAACTGAAAGGATTTAAAAGTGACCCAGAGATGGCTTTTTCATACTCAACAGTAAGATATTTTATTGATATGGTTTATGTGTAGTTAAACCATATCAACGTGTGTGTGTGTGTGTGTGTGTAGTGAAATACAATAATTATACTGTAATCAGTGCAGAACTTTTCACTTGCTAACACACGTGTGTATTTTCCTTTATAACGGCAATGATTTATATAAATAAATCCTTTAGTCATAGGCTTGCCAAGGACATGTGATTCTTGAAATGACCACTGTTTGGTAACAATGACAATCTATAAATTAGTTACCACCGTGTTCTATTTGGCCAGAATATCCTGCAGTTATAAAAACTTTAGAACGTTTGACCTTCTCAGACTAGCAATTATTATGTCTAATGTTAACGAACGTTGCCTAACTTTTGTAACGTAATTTATTTCAAAACATCAATGTTTCAAGTAAGTCAAAACAACAGCATAAGATATGGCACTTACCTGCTCAGATGACACGTTTTTGGATATCCGTCTTTTCCTTTCTTTCGTTATTTATTTGTCCATTCACTCTGATAAGATGTCCTGTGTCCATGTGTACAGCGGTGCCTCGAACCACATTCATTAGCGCAGAGGAGCAGAGCCGAAGCACGCCTTACGTCATTACCAAAATAATGTTCTTCCGCAAGACACATGCAGTTTTATGTTTTAAACGCTAGAGGGCCAAAAGTTACGTAGTGTATCTTTAAAGATAGACTGAAATATGTAAGTGCAGTGTAATGAGTGTAGTGTATTTACTGAAAGTTTTTACTAAATCCAGCATCTATAAATAACATTATTTGGCTGAAAATGTTAAAATTACAAATAGTAGTGATAGAATATATGGTATCACTCTTTAAACTGCCTCAAACAGTTGGGCGTCATCCAACAAAAAGCGAGTTCAGCACCATGGACAGAGACATATCCTGAATTAGTTCCGCAAATACGCCAAGCAAACTAAGTATTCTTACAAAGAAATACCAGACCCATTAAATGATTTCTAATAATGTTCTTTATGAATAAACCATTTTGTAGATGAAGTAAACAAGTGGGATATAAAAATTTAAGATATCGCTTATTCTTGCCAATATGGGTATTTACAATTAAAGCAACCACCTGTTAAATAATTGAAGAATATTTCCGAAGGTATACAAAAAGTGTAATCAAAGTACATCAGAGTCCTATTTTTGTTGTGACATTTTTGAAAGCAAATCATACAGCATGTACAATTAAACAACAAACATACACAACATAATGAAACTTATACAGAAAGTAGCATACAGGTGAAAAATACAGGTGAAGAATTCATTTGAAAAAATCATTGGTTATTACTGAATCTTCTTGGCAGTTATTGTTTGGCATTCGCTTTTTCTTTTTTCCAAAAGTTGAGAATGAGTTGGACACTTCAAGGTCCCCATTATTTGCCAGTTTGAGTGTACAGAGTGTTGATGGTGTTCCGGGAATGTAAACATTATGTTGATAGTCTGGTGAAGGTTGAACTGAATCCTGTTGGTTGTATTGCGTCCATGAGCGATTTGAAAAGCCCCCAACCTTAGGCAAAGTCCTATAATCTGTTTTAAAGGTCAAAGAGAAAACCAAATAAATGGTAATAGTCATGAATCAATAGTTCAGTCTTCAGACACACAGCCTTGAAATGCATCATTTATATGGGAGACTGGGACTGGTTGTCACACGAAGAAGATGTCGCAAGGGCTATATCTCCGTAACTATAAGGTTTTGAGTCAAAAGTCCATTTGCACAAATGCTTGTTATCTGCAGTATACTCTAATAAATAAATAAATAAAAATTTTACAGAGAAAATACAGTTTAATTTAACATTCATTCCCCATTTTTTCAATAAAAGTGTGAAATTCCCCTAAAATACATTTATTCACACCAAATTTACATTTTCCCTGTTACTTAACTGATTATATGTTTTACTGACAAAAACAGGCATTCTTTTTTAAATGAAGGTAAACCATGTTTTTTACATGTGAAAATGTAATTTTAACCTGAGATGTCTTTTAAAATATGTCTGTAAAACCAAGATTTCTTCCAGTGTAAAAACATTTATTTTACAGAGAAAATACAGCATAATTTAACATTAATTTCAAATTTTTTAATGTGTTAAATTCCCATAAAAATACATTTATTCACACCAAATTAAAATTTTCAGCAAATATTGCTCATTGTAAAAGAATAAAAAATTTACTTATGAAAATATGTTTTGAACTTTACTTGATGCTTCATTTGCAACACAAGATATTGAGTTTGTGCTGTACTCATAATCATGAAGAAACTCAAGTAATTTTGAGTGTCAAAATTAATCTGGAGTTTAGTATTTAAATTTAGTTTTTTCTGCTCATTCAGTTTACTTCATTAAAATGAAAGCAAACAAACACTTACTGTAGAAATTTAACGTAAGTTTATTAATCAATTTTTGTTGGGATTTCTATAACTGTAAAAAAATTTCCTTAATTTAACAGAAAAAGAATGTAAAAATACTACAGTAAAAAAAACGTTAACTAGCCAACAGGTAACACCTTAACATTTACAGTAAAAAAAAAACTGTAATATATTTAATAAGACAATACATGTAATTTTACAGTAAACTATTGTAAAAAAGTACCATATAATGCACTGTAAATACTAATAGTAATCTCAGATTATATCTAAAAAAAATAGTTTACTCAAGTTTTTACTATTCTTACTAGTTTTAATTAAGTTACTGTTGCTCTCTAAATTCTAAAGTTGCCAATAATGAAAACATTTAAGTGCTCCTAATTAAACATTTCTTGAAATGTCACATTTTGGAATCATAACTCAAATACATAAGTTCTTTAAACTTTGGCTTTGAGTACTACTAATTCAAAATTTCCAAGTACAAAATTGTGGCTGTGTGGAATACCCATAAACCCTTGCGCTTGAATAAATTATGTTTGTTTGGTCAAAACAAGGGAACTTATGTAGTAAAATAATAGTGTTTTATTTGAAAATGTATTTAGTTTTAATTCTTATGACTACTGTTGTTGTTTTGTTGTAGCTGGTTGATAATTGAGATTTTTGTGAAGTCACCATGAGTTTGATTAGTGTTACCTCTGGTGAACTTGGAGCCTGTTAAATTTAAGCCATTCGTCTTTACTCAGTTGTACTTTATAAATGTGCAGATTTATGTGCATTATGAAGTACTGAATATAGTCCAGTGTGCCATATGGCTAATCTTGAGTCTAGTCATAATTTCTCTTATACTGTATAAGACATGTTATAACCCAATTCATATAATTAGATCAAAACAACAATACTTTAATCATAGATTAGTTAAACTTGCTTGTAACTAGTTAACATCACTTAAAAATTAAGTTCAGTTTACCTGAAGCAAATAAGTATGTTTACTTAGAAAAAGCATACAAACCGACTGCCTTGAAAAATCTAAGTAAGGTCAACTAATTAGATTTTACAGTGTGGTAAACATTTATATTATGTCTAATAAGAGATTACATGTACTTTTACAGTAAACTATTGTTAAAATCACGGTGAAAAACTATATTTGGGCATTCCCAGAGGTCCCTGCATGAGCCATCACATTTCATATTTTATGTGAATGGATGTTTCTTCTAATTTCTTTATATCAGTTATGTACAATGGGGGTGTTCTATGCTATATTTTATGTAGTTTAGTTAATGTTTATTGCATTATTTTAGTGTCACGTGTGTTACCAGGATGGTGTTTTGTGTTTGTGTGAGTGACACTGTGCACTGTTTATACATGTGTATTAATTTAATTATTGCTCCTGGAAAGGTCACTCTTGATGAACTTTTAATCATTATGTGGCCTTATGTAGTTACAGTGTTTAACAATACAGATAAAATATATAAATCAAATAAAGTGAAATACAGATATTTGCAATTCCAGAAGGCTCATATATTAAGTTTTTAACATTTAATAATATAAACGGTAGTGAACTGTACATTTACAGTATTTTACAGTGGATTTTAGTTCCTAGTATGCTTTGTATTAGACTCGATGGGGAGAGTAAATGTTAAAATTAAGAGCAATTTTATGTATTTTTGTGCAAGGTGAATAAAGGGGGAGATTTGAAAGTATTTAATGTTCTGTTATGTTGAGATTTAGAAGAGTTTCTGTAATATTCCATTTTTGGGGGTTACCACAGTGGTGAAGAGTTGAGCTTGAGCTTAAAAGCTCCTGAAATGTAAAGTGTCTGTTTTACAATAATAAGTCTAAATGAGTTTAAAATGGAGTAAACCTACTTGAACTCTTATGGTTAAACAACTGAAATGTATTTGTTGGTGAGGCACAATAATTACAGTGAAAATATGTTGTTGTTTTTTAATAAACAGACTAACAATGTTATTTGTATTTACAGTCAAAACACCCCCAGAATCTCAGGATAGCTAAATCAGTTTTTTTTTATTAATGTTTATTTTTCTAAATGAACAAAACAAATAATTTCATTTTATAGTTGAAACATGTTCTTTCAAATTACATTTAAACATGTAATTTCAACTTACAGTGTCAACACGATATTTGAAATTACTATTTAAACATGTTATTTTAGTTTATGGTTCAAACACCTCTTTCATTTGACATGTTAATTCACTTCACGGTCTAAAACTGTTATTTCAGTTTGTGGTAAACGTTTGGCACCCTGTGCTGCCATGCATTTACTGTTATTTTACTTTTTTTTTTTTTTTTTTTTTCTTCAGTGTAGTGGTTTTGTTTTATTGGTTTCAAACACCTAGTTCATAGGTGTCTGAAAACCTCCAAACTAAAATACCAATATTGTCCTATTTTTCGAATTAAGGGAACACAATTAATACACACTGGAATATTAAGATATAAGATAGGATATACACTGGGATATTAAGACAGGTCACCTATAGGCCTATAGATTTTAACTGATTTTAACCATTTTAACCAAATGGGACATAGGTATTTTTCATTAATGTCAGATTAGGGCAGGTTGTCACATGTGTTTTAAATGTTGCCATTTTATATAATTTATTCATAATAAAATTTGTTGTGCAAACAATAGTTTGATCAATTGCCAACTTACCCCATATAGTGTACCAACATTCCCCACAGGGCATTTTGTCAACAGCATACATGTTCAATAGCTTATGTTGTACCCAAGATTTACTAATATGTGGCTAAAATACACCCTGTGAAATGTTAACTTGTATTTTTGGGCATAACAAAAATCATGTTCTTACCATGCATGTGATTCCCCCAAGTCCAGTACTGTGGAACAGATGTGTAAGCATAGTTGTCTGAGTCCTGCATCAGACTACACTGCAGTGTCCTGCCTGTGTTTAATGAAGTATGGCTAGGAAAAAACAACATATAACATCAAATACTTGTATGTGATGGAGGGGGAGGGAGGACAGAAAGACAGAGGAAGAATCATCCTTATAATCACCTTTTATATGTATAATTGAGCTGGTTCTTGGCCAGGGTATGATCCTTGTTGCCTTGTTTGAGCTACAACAGACACAAAAAAGAATAACTGAAATATGAACTCCATTTCGCTTGCACATGTGGAAAACATGATTGTACTAAACATAATTGATTGTAAGAATAGTGGAAAGACCTCAAAATACTCCAAAGGCAGAAAACAGTAAGGCACTAAGTGACTTTACTAATTCATCACCTTGTTTGTGATTTGGAGCAAAGGAGAAAATGCATTTATTTGTTTTATGGTTTATTAATAAGCTGTGCATTAAGGATTTTAAGGTCTAGTTCACCACAAAAGAATTAAATATGTATGCCAGTGCAGCTCAAAGGTAAAATGGCACAATGAAACAAACAATTTTGTTCGCAAATTAGATCATTACATCATCCCACGAGTTAGTGGAACACCTTTTGCATTTATTTTGGTGCTGTTCTGTATTAATATTTACTTCAAGATTATAAAATAAAAATGTTTATTCATATTATTTACTATAGTTTATTTTATTAGTTTATTTTAACATAAACTATCATTTATATTTCTAATATTTTATTACAAACCAGCATCGTTGTTGAAAGCTCACTTTAATCTTTAGTCACCATCTAGTGGGCAAAGTCTTGTAAAGTTGCATATATTTTTATCTTTGCAGATGTCAACCCGATCTCATTGAAAGTTGTACATAATTTACGACTTAGTTATTTCGTATGATCTTGCACGATTTTGTCGGCATATACTTGTAGGACTTTATCACGTGCAAAATCCCGGATGTCTAATGCGGAAGTAAGAGCGAGGTCCTAGCACCAGGTGTTAAGAACATGCTTATTAATATTATGCCCTTACCCAAACCTCTTATCTAAACTTTTACCAATCAGTAGAGTGTGTAAACATGATAGGAAGCTGTTGTGTGTGACAGAAGCAAGTAATTGTAATGTATTAGATGGAAACGATGTCTAGCGACCTCATTGGCTGTAGTGAAAGATGTAGGGATTCAAACGAGTGCAGTCGCAGGATATCATACGAATTAGCCAAATTTGGAAAAGTCGTATGAATCCTGACGATTTCGCTGAGTGTGTTGGCGGACACGAAAAATAGGGGAGGGGAGAGGAGAGTGGGGCACAGACTAATGCAGGGCTAGTTAACACACACGGTTTAAAAGTTTCCACACACACTGATAAGATGAAATTTTAATTGTCAACTTGTGTATATCAACACTTTGTAGAAAATAAATTGCAGCCAAAAAAACAAAAACAAAAAAAAACCTTTGGAAGATATTGCCAAAAGTTCACTTTACATCATTTTGTCATCAATCCTTGCATTATTTAATTAAATTAAAAATTAATTATTTAGGCCAATGCTGTGGGGGGGGGGGGGGGGGGTATTTTCAGCTGTCATATGATCATGTTACAATGTGCCCCTCACCTGTTAGCCTTTGGGCACATTGTAACGTTTCACTTTCTTTCTATCCAGGTAGATGGCGAAAAAACTATACGCTGTATTCATGAAACAAGACCACATATTCGTACCAGACATGTGTAAAATTAATGTGAATAAAGAAAAATACCTTGAACCCCAAGCAGCCTACATTTACACAAACTAAAGGAAACCAAAAAGTGTTAGTTTGTGGCCCGCTCTCCCCTACAACTTGTCTGCGCATAGATCAGTAGTTTAATTGTCCTACCTCGTTTGGAGAAGTCGTCTCGTTTTTTGCGCCGTGACTGTGGCTAGCTGGGCTCCAGGTCAAAGTCTTGTTTTCGACTTCCTTGCTGTTGTTTCGAAATGCTGTTCCCGTCGGGCTGCATGGCTTGAGGAACATGAAGTCACTTTTAGATGACTCTGGAGTTAAGCACATTTTATAGCAGTAGTTCTGACCGATTGGGTTGCTCCCGTTAACTTCCACGCAGTGTGTGGATCTTTTAGATCCTGGTGATAAGTGCGTGTTCAAGTTAGACTTTAAAATGACGTCCCTGGCAGAGGCCTTAGAACGGAATCCACAGCATGAGTTGAAAGACGAGTAATCACGAACGGAATTTCTGTCCCTGTATCCCTTTATTGTAGCTAGGACGATAATAGCCACGAGAAACGCGAATGAAACTGCGCCCAGAGACACTATTAAATACAGCGTAAGGTTTGACCGGTACTGGGGGCTAGGTGCGAGGTCGCCGAAATCCGGCAAGGATTCCGGCACGTTGTCAACAACTGATAAAATGATGGAAGCCGTGGCCGAAAGGGGCGGCTGACCGTTGTCCTTGACCAAAACGACCAGCCTCTGCCTCGTGGGGTCGTTGTCCATCAGCCGGCGAATTGTTCTGATCTCTCCGGTGTACAGGGCAACACTGAACAAACTCAGATCTGTAGCTTGCAGGACTTCATAAATGAGACGCGAATTCTGCCCGGCATCTGCGTCCATGGCAGTGATTTTAGCCACTAGGTATCCAACATCGGCATATCTGGGCACAGCTATAACTGATGCGGCTGAATCATTCTCGGGCACCGGAGATACAACGACTGGCGGGTTGTCATTCTGGTCCAAAACAAACACATTTACTGTTACGTTCGTGCGCAGAGGGGGAAAACCGGCATCTTCGGCTTGAACCACGATCTGAAAGTTTCTGAGCTGCTCGTGGTCGAAAGAGCGCAATGCGTAAATGTTGCCATTGTCTGAATTGATGGACACATATGTGGATACGGGCATCCCATGGATGACATTTTCCAGTATAGAGTATGACAAGTATGAATTCTGATCCACATCTGCATCTTGTGCTGTGATGGTGTAGATTGAGGCACCGGGGGCGTTGTTTTCGGTCAGGTAGACTGTGTAGGACGGCTGTTTGAATCGTGGCGCATTGTCATTGATATCAGATACTTGCACCAAGATAGTTTTCCTGGTGAAAAGAGGCGGGGATCCCATATCACGGGCGGTGAGAGTAATGTTATATTCAGATATTGTTTCCCTGTCTAGAAAATCACAGGTAACCAATGTGTAATAGTTTTTAAAAGAGGAATGTAGCTGAAAGGGAACATGATGAGGAATTTCACAGTCAACGTTTCCATTTTCCCCAGCATCCTGATCCATAACGCTAATAACTGCTATAACGGTGCCAGGGGGCGCATCTTCTTGGACAGGTGTGGACACTGAGGTAAGTATCACCTCAGGAAGATTGTCGTTGACGTCTATGATATTGACCATAACTTTGCAGTGCACCGCCACGGCAGACGGTCCCTTGTCCTTAGCTTGTACATATATCTCATGCATTCTTGCCTTTTCATAATCTACGAGTCCTTTCACTTTGATTTCTCCCGTGAGAGGATCCACGCTGAACAGCTCACGCACTCTAATTGGAGCGTGCCCACTGAAAGAGTATGTGATCTCTCCATTGGGTCCTTCATCGAGATCAGTGGCATTTAGTTTTATTACCACTGTGCCGCGCGGTGCGTTTTCAGTCAGCCTCACTTTATAGAAGTTCTGGTCGAACACTGGCGCGTTGTCATTTGCGTCCAGAACCGTTACGTTGATTTGAGCAGTCCCTGACCTCTCCGGCGAGCCCCCATCCACAGCTGTGAGAACCATCAGGTGCGTCTTCTGCTGCTCCCGGTCTAACGGACTCTCGAGAATCAGCTCGGCGAATTTACTGCCGTCGCTGCGCGTCTGAACGTCAAGGATAAAGTGTTCGTTTACGCTCAGCAGATACGAGCGGAGAGAGTTGTCACCGACGTCCAGGTCCTGCGCGCTTTCCAGCGGGAAGCGTGATCCAGCCACGGCCGATTCCGAGATATCCAGGTTAAATTCACTCCACGGAAAAACGGGAGCGTTGTCATTGACATCCAGTATTTCAACCTCTACCCTGTACAGTTCTAACGGATTTTCGATAACAACCTGAAGATGAAATGAACAGTATGGATTTTGTTCGCACAAATCTTCTCGATCAATTCTCTCGTTCACAAACAAGACGCCGTTTTCTAAATTGACCTCTAAATATTGCTTTTTGGCACTAGACACTATTCTAAATCTGCGAATGGAGAGTTTGTTGGTGTCTAGTCCCACATCCTCCGCAATATTTCCAACAAAAGCCCCATGCTCCAGTTCCTCTGGGATCGTGTAACGAATCTGTGCCAAAACCACATCTACCACAGATGCAATGAATGCCAGGCAGGTCACCTGCCATGTCCATATCCACAGCTCCATTGAAATATAAGCTTCTTCTTAATGTGCCTCAAATGAACGGCGACCAAATTCTCATAATTTTATTATGAAGCTATAAAACGGTAAACAAAAGTTGTAAAAGTCCACCCAAACGCATAATATCATTTGGAGAGAGAATGAGCTCGCTTATGACAGTGAAGTGGTAAGTCCTTGAACCTCTTACTTTAACGTCAGTGCGCGCGCCTTTGGCAAAAGGCAAGTGCGCAAGAGAGAGCAAGTGTGCGTGTGTTTGGGTGAGGGAGAAAGAGGGGGTGGAGGTGGGATGGGAGCTGTGTATTGGCTTTAAATGCTCATTTTCAACTCCAAACACAGTTCCAAAAGTATTTAAATACTAAAAAAAAAAAAAAAAAAAAAAAAAAAAAAAGAAACATACTTTGCAACATACTATGCATACAAAAATAAATAAATAAATAAGAAAAACGAAATGAGAAAGTCGGTACAAAATAGGCTACTCTTAAATACTACTCGACACTAAGACATAGACAACGAGTTTTAAAGGTGTTTTAAAATAGCCTAACTTTTGGGGGTTATTCCTTTGGGGTTTAATCTTATCCTTTACTCATTCCACTCCTCCGGCCTGCCTTTATAACAAGTAAAGAAATTCCGTGTTTTAAATAAGCACCAAACACAATCTCTCTGTGGAGTGAAACCGCAGCAGATGGTATGATCTTGCAAGGGCTCGTACTCTTTTTAATTAATGTAGTGGGGATTAAAGGGCCGCGGGTCCAGATCATTAGCGAACAGTGGTTTTAAAAGGTTTTGTGAGGCATAATCCCGCCGCTCGCGATTGGTTGAGCATCAGAATATACGGTTCCCATGATATTCTCTTGCTTTCCATTACCTTAAGTGCATACTAAATGGCATAGAGCCGAGTCGGAAATAAAGCAACTTAAATCGACCCAACGAACAAACACATTTACTCTCGTTAATGGCAAAAAAAAGAGGACACTTATGTTGCGCATGAATGTGGCGTTGAGTAAACAGCTTTGATTTCTGTTTATTTTCGTTTAGGGCAGTTAAGGCTGAAAACTAAATGAGACGAGAGTGCATTGTAATTATAAAGCATAATTACTATTGTTGTAATTTGTGGTAAAGTGCTGAGCTGTATCAGAGTCTGCTCACCCTCAAAATGTTTAGTTATATGATAGGCTACACCTGTATAAAGGGATAAGATATGGGACGAAATGCAATAATTTTAGGATGTCGCATGGACGTTCAGACATTCGATTCACACTAATTAAAAGCTCATTGTCCTTCAATCTCTGAATTGATTTTACCAGAGTGGTTTAACGATTTTAAATTCGTCTGTAGCCTACATTAACCTTCGGTGAACTCCATAAACGCGGATTGACCTAAAACAGCATTAGGCTACACAATCAGGCCACTGTTATAATCACGATAGTGTGGGGCTTCAAAACCGAGTGTGACCATTTAATAAATAGACCTATATATGACATACTGACATATGCATATAATCGAATATTCAATAACTTATGAGGATAAGTCACCATCAGCATATCACAAAATAGCAACAGGGCATTAAAAATAAACTACTGCTTTTCCAGAAGAGAATGCAGCGCTTGCAAGGCCAAAGAAGTGTTGTAGTTTTAGGTAAGATTAGATAAGATTTTATGCTTTGGTTTTGCGTAATGACGCCCCCAAGGGTAAACTTGTCCCAGTTGCCATCTGATTTTTAAAGAATGTATAAAATACATCTAATATAATTCTAAACAATGTATTTTTGTCATTTAATGTAAAATACTTAATCAAATATAATAGTATGTATTTTCGTTGAATAACTGAATAATGACAGACAAATTAAATAACAAAATTCTAGTCAAAGAGATTAATGTGAAAGGTTAACTTATTCTATAATTATATACAGGCTTATGAATATACAGGCCTACATATTTAGATATTTTTAATATTTTTAATTGAGGGGATGTCATTATAGCAACACTGAATTCAGATTGAATGATTGCACTCTATTAGCCAGATTATAATGTAAAAAGAAGATGTTTGAAATGTTCATGTAGTGCATGAAATTATTTAACAACACCCCATGATTTATAATAATTAATAAATTAAATAATAATAACACCAATTATTATAGAGCCAACAGAGGGGGGCATATTACCCAAGGGTCTAACTTCAAACTAAAAAGAATACTTTTTACTGCACAAATTTAAATACATTACTTTTAATCCCCCAATATTTTACTTAATGTTTTCCAAAAATAGTACAGCTAAGACTTATAAACTTTATAAAAAGGGTTACGTCTATATTTAATTATTATATAGTCCCAGGAATGTATGAATGTCAATACAATACTGGCGTGGTACGAGCACTGTAATAAATGCATAAGGAAACTAAAAGTGGAGCACTCGGGTCCTGACATCTGTAGACTAATTGCACCTTCATGGACCGCCACGGGGTGGAGGCAAAGTCTTCTGCTAATTACCCTATTCATCCCTGCGGGTGGCAGCCAATCAGAAGAACAACACACGTTTTCATTTACGAGTCAAATATCTCTCTCTCTCTCTCTCTCTCTCTCTCTCTCTCTCTCTCTCTCTCTCTCTCTCTCTCTCTCTCACTCACACACACACACACACACTTTGCGGAGATGGGGCTGAGTGCCACAGACAGAGAATGTGAAGAATGCCATAGGAATTTGGGCACTGCCCTCACCTCACTCTCTCTCTCTCACACACACACACACACACATAAACAGATGCTCCCACCCGCACATATACAGTAAGATACAGACATGCAATACAGGACAACGTCATTGTTTGACATTTTAAAATGAATGGTAGAGACAGATCCACTGGTACTCTTCTAGTAGGCCTACACAGAGACTGGAAGACAACACCAGTCAGGCTGAATAACACCTGCTTCTCAGCTGTGTCAACTAATGGATTCACACAGAAGAGAGACTGGTATTCATGGAGTGGCTGCTGAGGAAACTGTCACACCCTTCCATGCAAGTTCATCCAGTAACCAAACTGCTTAGGGGGCGTTCCCACAGAATGCGTGTATGTGATAAACAAAACCCCTTGGCATTCAGGTCTTATTTACGCTAGCGCCATCTTTGATGTTTAATGGGAATGAAAATGAGGCTGTGAGGGATAGACTTACAGTCTCTTCAATGGCACTAACGGGATAAAGCTCCTAGATCACATCTGATATTCCACAACTCATGTTGTCTGGAGTTCTTTGTATACTGAATGTCCTTGGACAGATATTTTATCAATGTTTTGTCCAAAAACACTTGAAACTGCAGTTCAGCACATTGAAGAGACTGTAAGTCAATCCCTCACAGCCTCGTTGTCATTCCCATTAAAAATCAAAGATGGCGCTAGCGTGAATAAGGTCTATGTGCTCTGAGCTACACAGCCACATAGTTTGCATTTATGAAGAAGTTAAAACAGTTACAGATGACATTGCAATGTCATCACATCAGCAGCAAAACACAAAACAAACACTGTGTAGAGCAGGTAGGCTGGTGACAATCAGAACATAGACTGCTTTGAACATGTGTAGTGTTAGGCCTATATGTGTATATTAGAGGTGGAAATATGTCAGTGAGTACAACTATCTAAATAAGATCAGGCCTAGCTCATCACTGTCATGTCAACAATGACAAAACCTGGAAGTATTAGGGCACAAAAAGCCTTCTTTTCCCCAGAAGTTCTCTATATATCCATCGGGGGGAAGCAGCAGTGCTCCAAAGTAAAACTTTATAAGTGAAAACAGATGAGGCACATTGCAAACAGCCACATGTAATAACATCTAAATCACATTTTGTTCTCAAAAATGTTTTAGTGCTAAATGACTATCATACAGTTGTAGTGTAACCCAAAACACAAATAGGGAACTTATATGAATAGGGAATACTTATATAAAATCAACACCCTTCCATGCCCATCCAGTCCAGTTTATTGTGTCAGGGTCAAAAGGCTTGTTATGTTTGTCTTCATGAAGCTTAATTACATGTGAGTGCATTTAATATTAGAAACTGATACACAATCCTGATTTTCTACTTAATTACAGATTAAATGGTGTGGATTCTCTAATCCTCTAATACCACACATCTAAATACCCACTGGATGCATTTGAGAATTGTATCTGTTTTGATTTACTCAGCTATTGTAAATCAGAATAACACGTACCTGGTGTTCCCAGAAACCTTGCTTTTATCTCACATCTGTTAATCTTTTAAAAAAAAAATAGTTTCTCTCTGAACATCGTTAACAGTTCTGAAATAGTTTCTCTCTAAAATAGTCAACATAAAATGTGGTGGAGGACAATGGTGTGAGAAAAGATTACAGTACTACATTTTTGTGTAACAGTGAATGCCTGTGTGCAGGTGTATATGTTTATTACAACAACCCAAAGGAAAGCACCACAGAGTGACAAGTGCACACTAATACATTTGACCTTGATAGGGTTCACTGTGTGTGAGTGTGTCCTCCCAGCATCTGTCAAATGCATCATATTTCATTATCTAGTCTTTCACAACAACTGTTCTACCTGCATAAACTGCAACACCCCTACACTCATCCATCATTAAAACACATTCTTTCTAGAAAACATGAAATCTGTTTCAAATAAAACGTTCCATGCAGTCTTGTTTTCTGTTGTGCACATGGTTGTTGCTAATATAGTACATTTCTACCAGGAGAGAATTGCACCTTGATGTCTGGTTGTGTAAACAGCTAACACTATGTATGTTAATCAAATCAGTGTGCCATGTACTGGATGTCAGAATTGTGATTTTGGTTTCCAAGTTATTTTTCTATTCCTCATCTTGTGATTTAACAGGAAATTAAAAGTGCTCACTATAGGCTTTCAGTGCATTGAGTCCATTTTACTTTTAAATTAATCTTCTGGGTTCAATTCAAGTTAAAGGAATATTCCAAGTTCAATACAAGTTAAAAACAATCAACAGCTTTTGTGGCATAATGTTGATTAATGCAAAAAATAATTTCACTCTTTTCTTTTCTTAAAAAAAAATCAAGGTTACAGTGAAGCACTTACAATGGAAGTGAATGGGGCCAATTTTTTTAGGATTTCAAGGCAGAAATGTAAAGCTTATAATTTTATAAAAGCACTTACTGAATATTAAATATTCTTTCTAAAACTTGTGTATTAATTGAGCTGTAAAGTTGTTCAATTGTCGTCTTTACAGTCGTTTAAGTATCGTCATGGCAACAAAGTAATAGAATTTATATAACTTTATACAGAACAGGTTAGTAAGCGATTTTCTCATGCTGAAAATCATGCTTACATGCATATTGTTTATGTCTTGTGGCTTTACTTTTGAAACAGTGAGTATTTTAGGACCCACTAGACCAATTCCCTTCCATTGTAAGTGCCTTACTGTAATATCTTGTTTTTTCTTCTTCTTTTTTTTTAAAATCTTTTTTAAACAATCTAGGGGTTCATATATATATATATATATATATATATATATATATATATATATATATATATATATATATATATATATAAATTATACATTATGCCACAAATGCTGTTGATTTAGCTTTATTTCTTTTCAACCCAGAATATTCCTTGCACCTGTTCCTATATGTGTTTATCGATGTCTCATTTCATTCTTCCTTTTAGGCCATTTAGGGCAGTTAATACTTGTAAGTCAATATTGTTGCTCAAATGACAGCATAACCCGTGCTGGGTTAAAACATCAGTTCCCCAAAATATGAAGACATGACTGATGAATAGCATGTTTGCTAAAGCATCCGGCACCCTCACAGCTCTTGCAAAATTTGACAATAATGCAACACATTCCAAAATCTGAAAAGTACAAAACTGCTCCTCACAAGACGAAAGGTTTTTCTGTGTATGCGTGTGTGCATTTGCCAGCAGCCATAAGGTCAATTATGTTGCAGAAAATTAAAGGTGACTGACAGCTGGCTAGCGTGGCAGACAAATTTGAGGAATTCGGGCAGTCTGTGTGGACAGCCCAGCCTGAATGTTAAACACTTTTTCCACAAAGCTCAAAGGAACAGTTCTACCTATTAGCAATTCAAACACGGACACATTCTTTTTCCTCTTGTTACTTATGCCATACAGAAATAGTTTGAAAGTTGTTTTAGGCAGTACTAATTATTTTATACTGAAGGAAGATTGATAGGTCAAATTCAATAAATGATTGTGAGTAACTATCAAAGCACACATGAAACTGACTAACCACTACTATTGTATGCGTACATGACAACAGCGAGAGTATATGCATGAGTATGTGCATATGTTTGAGGTTACAAGAGACCTGTGGTCAACAGGCTAAACAAATTAATCCACACTCTGAAGAAAAGAGGCAGAGAATGTCCATTTACAGTACATACTTGCAGTTCAGTGGCTGCGGTCATGTGCTTTCGCCAACACAGAGAGAGAGAGAGAGGAGACCTGTGGTTTTAATGCAGCCAGCTCACACCAGAGAGGGAAAAGGAGAGGGGGGAGAGAGAAGGAAAGGGGAGTGGAGTGATGACAGCTCATGATGTTATGCACTGCAAATGCGAGTGGGGAAGTGACCGAGACCGTAGAATGAGGAAAGAGTCCAGAGATTACAATGCAGCGTATGTAAGGGCATGGCTAATAGGATGTACGGGACATGTGAAAACTCTGGAAATCTGCATGGTATGTGGAGGGCATTTTGGGGGCGCAGTCGTCAGTGTGATGACATTTATCAGAGCTGAATTTCTAAAGAAAAGCCTGCATGATCCAAATAGTGTGTATTCTGTTACTTACAGTGACCTGCTCTCCTTGTGTGTCATTCCACATTCCCTCCATCCACAATACACCTTTTCCCCCCATTATTGAGCCGCTTCCTTCCTTTTTCCATCGCGCTCTCCCTCTATTGCTTTTTTCAGTCATTCTTTTCACATTTCACTCGCTTTTACACCTTCTTCTCCCTCTACCGACTTCACTTTGCCGCTGATTCCCCTTCCTCCCTGCCCTGCTAATCTATTCCAGAAGAAAGGCTACCATGGAGAACGCATAATAAGTGCTCATACTTCACCACGGGCCAAGAAAGAAATAACACAGAGAGGGGAAAATGGGAGTGGGGTACAGACAGGCAGAAAAGGAGAGAAAGTTTTTATTCAAACTCAAAGCTGTCTCCTTTGTTATGGTAGGGACCTGTCTTATATTAGAAGTCTGAAACTCCCTTCAAAGTCTGGAATGATGGAAGATGAGCCAAAAAGAAGAGAGAGATTGAGACAGAGGGAGACAAAAAGAATAAGGAGAAACTCCTATTTTGTCTGAAACTGGTAGAATTGGACATGTTGGGCTGAGAAATTAGCTTGGAAGTGGGGAGACTAACTCCATTGAGAGAATAGATAAACTATGCTCAGTTCTGGACTGTGCACACATTCACACCATTCAGCCGGTGCTCTGACTGAGCCATTGATTTCTAATATTGATATTCATAAAATCCCTTTGGTATCTGAGAATTCATGGAACACACTGATGTTCAGAAAACACATTGAGAGCGCTGAGAGAAAGTGCATTTGATATCTATCACATTAAGTTTTTTTTTTTTTTTTTCAGCATCTCTGCAATTCATCTTAATATTCTATCTGGGTGGAGGGCCTGGCCGACCCAGACACTGAAAGACAGAATGCAGAGAAAATGCCAGTACAAAAGGTTATCCAATTACAGCTGTGCATTTGTAAGAACTGAATGTGGGCAGCTAAAAGGACAAAAAACATGATCCATTCAACCAGGCTTTGCTTCTTTACTTGGTCTAAACTTGCACATTTTCTTAAGGTGAAAGGACATTCTGGTGTGTTATGAGTTCTGTACTTTGGAAATGTGACATGGCCCATTTAGGATGTTCAAAACCACCAAACGGGCCATGACCTGTTTAGCTACCCACTAATTTACATCTCTCTCTCTCTCACACACACACACACACACACACACACACACTCTCTCTCTTTCTCTCTCTCACTTGCACACATCTATTGCTCCTCCTGGATGGGGCACAGGGGCGCTGGGGCAAGAAAGGGGGGTGCAGGAGCATGCAGCACTGGTGCTTCTTGGCTGACCTGGGTGTCTGCGGTTCTGTCGTGGTCAGAGGAGGGGGAAACGGGCAGTGTTTCTGAAATCCCTGTGAAATGTTCATTTTGGAACGACTAGTTGCTTACATACCTCTCTCACACCCTCTCTTCCATTTTGAAATCTTCCAGTATGACTTAATATCACTCACTGTCCTGTTCAGGTTTGACAAAATTTGCATCTTTAAAGGAATAGTTCACCCAAACATGAACATTCTCTCATCATTTACACACCCTCATGCCATCCCAGATGTGAATGTCTTTCTTTCTTTCTTCTTCAGAACACAAATTAAGATTTTTTTAGAAGAATATTTCAGCTATGTCGGTCCATACAATGCATGTGAATGGTGGCCAGAACTTTGAACCTCTGAAAAGCACATAAAGGCAGCATAAAAGTAATCCATATGACTCCAGTGGTTAAATTCATGTTTTCAGACGCGGAATGATAGGTGTGGGTGAGAAAAAGATCAATATTTAGGTCCCTTTTTACTTTAAATTCTTCACCTTTGACCAGCCCCAACCAGTAGGTGGCGATATGCAACAAGAACGCAAATCGCCAAAAACAAAAGAAGAAGAATGTGAAAGTGGAGATTTATAGTAAAGGGGAAAGGGCAACATAGATGTGGCGCTAGTTAATCGTGCCTATTAGAAACATTGAAAATAGTGGAATCTTAAAAAAAAAAAAAAAATATATATATATATATATATATATATATATATATATATATATATATATATATATATATATATATATATATATATATATATTAGTTTTTTTGTTTTTTTTTTAATTAAGTACAAAGCATCGATAGTAGTTAATCATAATCCATTAAAAACATTGAAAATAGCTGCGTCTTCCTTAAAATATATATATTTATGTATAAAGTGGCGATTGTAAAAAAAAAATCTCCCCTAGAATATTGAAAAATGAATGAATCTGAGAGTTTGTATTATAATAGAAATAAATATAACTAAAATTTTTAATGCATGTGTCGACATTTTTTTTTCTATTATTCCTTATTCCAAAAAGTTTTTACAAAAGCACAATCACAAAAAAAAGTTGTTCAATCGACTTCGCTCCACCTTGGTGATGATAACTGAGCTTGAAACATCATCCCGTCGTCATCCCTGCCCCTGCGCGCACCCCGCCCATCTCCGTTCCACTTCAGCAGCGCTTCCTTCTCATTCAGCAAACGCACTGTCCTGTGGCGAGAGAGGGGTCCTTTCCACCCTGCTGCCAGACAAAAGAAGACTGGAAAAGGATCAAATCTTCTAAGCACTTCTGAAAGGACAGACGGAACCCTGGATTGCAATGCTATAGTTTTATTTGGAAGTCTACATTGCGCATTTATATGCTTATTTATAGGACATTTCAAGAACAAGGGACACGGGACGTCTTCTTTTAATAGCCATTGTCAGTGTGTCATGTGGAGAACGGGGTCACACTGGAGGGCGATGACCTGTTTTTCACCTGTCGTTCTTCTCCGGATGGACCCGTGTACATCTGAACAGATTTTCTTGCGAGAAGACTCTCTCTAAACAATCCTCATATAGCGCGCTCAGATGCTCACCTGGGTGCAATTTTTGAAACGATCGGCCGAATCCGGCGCAAAGAGCTCACTGTCCTGGGTGATAGTAGCGCTGGAGCGATGCAATCCATCCTGTCCTCGGCTGTCGTGCTGTAAGTTTAACTTGATGTAAGATCATTTATTCTGTATGAGGTGTGAAGGCTTCTTGAAGTGCGTCTCCTTTTACCGATGATGACAGACGAGCATGTTTCCACCTTTATGTCCACCCTGGACATTTGTTGTGTTTCCCATCTCTGGGTCAGACGATAGCCCGAGCAGATGCTGTGTTCTCACAATAACACATCCCACCCAGTCAGTCTGTCTGTGTTTAAATGGGACCCTCCTCTGATAACAGCAACATGCAAAGTATTGATGAGACTTTCAGTGTTTGAATTGTTATCCTTCATACTGCTGTTTCCAGAAGCTTGGTTAGATTTTGCCTCAATGTTGTATAGAGGTCTTGTACAGAAAAGAAAAAAACTAGATTGACATGTTAATTTTACTGAATGCAAATGCCATACAATCACATATGTGTCTTTTCTGTTTCTCCCTGGCCAGATGCTTCCAGGCCGTTTTACTGCTATACAGCCCATTACAGGTACTTGCAGTCTGCACATATGTTGCCATTAATACATGTACATCAATAAATAGCTTATAAATCAATAAGAGTCCTTGGTGTCTGACTGACTCCTATTTGTGTATTTGTACAGGTATTAGCAGTGGAAAATGTTAACTTTGGAGTTCACGTGGAGAATCAGACTGGGGTTCGGGACGGTCTGAGCCGGAAGCAACACAGAGTTTACCAACTATACAGCCGGACCAGCGGAAAACATGTCCAGGTCTTCGGCAAGAAAATCACTGCCATGGGAGAGGATGGAGACAAATATGGTAAGGATAAGTTTGAATGTGTACCTACAAATTAATGTCATGGAAGACAGAGGTTAACTTTAATTTGAATTACTGCCTGATTAACTAATTATAAGATAACTGAACAATAGCAATACAATAATAAAGAGAGTAAGTCTGACAATCCATATGAATGATCAGCTGTGCCTTAAAGGGATAGTTCACCCAAAAATGAAAATTCTCTTATCATTAACTCACCCTCATGCCATCCCAGATGTGTATGACTTTCTTTCTTTTGCAAATCACAAAGATTTGTAGAATAATATTTCAGCTCTGTAGGTCCATACAATGCATGTGAATGGTGTCCAGAGCTCTGAAGGTCCAAATATCACATAAAGGCAGCATAAAAGTAATCCATATGATTCCAGTGGTTAAATCCTTGTCTTCAGAAGCGATATGAGAGGTGTTGTTGAGAAACAGATCAATATTTATGTCCTTTTTTACTATAAATCTCCTGTTGTTACCATCCCGACCAGTAGGTGGTTATATGCACAAAAAATGTCAATTGTCAAAAAAACTAAAGAAGAAGAATGTGGAAGCGAAAGTGGAGATTTATAGTAAAAAAGGATTTAAAGGGGTCATGAAATGCCTTTTTATTATTTTAATATGTTCCTTAAGGTTCACTTAAAATATTAGTAAACACTTTTGCACAAAAAAGTCATATATTTGTAAAACATGATCATTTTTGTTTTGGTGCTGCTTCTCCTTTAAGACTTGACAGTAAACGCCCACTGTTATGATTGGCTCTCTGCTTTTGACTGACCAGCTCTCTCTTTGCCATCTCACTGCTCAACGTTATTGGGTGGGGCTATGGAGGTGATAAGGTAAAGTAGGTGTTGAAGTGTTGTTGTGGAGGTAATCAGATGCAAATGTCTACAGTGTGATATCACAATATGAAGGAAGTTTTGGCAGCTTTGTTTCAACAATTGCTCTTTTTGCAGTGTTGAGAAAGTTTTAAGTTCTGAAACTTACAGTATGTTTTTATCTTCTAGCTTCTTCTGTTTGTATAGTACAATGAACTCTTACATGTGAAAAGATCAAGGAAATTGTAACTCTTCATGTCATGGTCTCTTTAAATATTGATTTATTTCTCACACACACCTATCAGTTCACAACTAAAGACATGGATTTAACCACTAGAGTCATATTGCTTTTATACTTTTGGAGGTTCAACGTTCTGGTCAACATTCACTTGCATTTTATGGCCTACAGAGCTGAGATATTTTTCAAAATATATGTGTTTGTGAAGAAAGAATGTCATACACATCTTGGATGACCTGAGGGTGAGTAAATGATGAGAGACTTTTCATTTTTGGGTGAACTATCCCTTTAATGCTACTTTCTTAGGGTGAATCGCTTGTGTTGTAGCATTCTCCACTTGTAAGTTACTTTGGATAAAAGTGGCTGCTAAATTAATACAGGTAAATGTAGATTAGAAAATGAGCAAGCAAAAGAGATAGAAAGCTCTGTTCTATTTTAATAACAGTGTACTGTTTTCTTTTGTTAAAAATTGAAGGACTGTTGCATATTGAGTTTCCAACCGTAGTTGCCTCGGACAGCTTAAATTCTACAGTATGACAGTGCAGGTAACTGTTTCATGTACAGCCCGTTTATATTTCTGTCTCTGTGTGTGTGTGTGTGTTTCTTCACAAGCCCAGCTTGTGGTGGAGGCAGACACCTTTGGGAGTCAAGTGAGAATACGAGGAAAAGAGTCAAATTACTACCTGTGCATGAATCGTAAGGGAAAGCTTGTGGGAAAGGTGAGTTACTGCACTCTAAAGTGGCATTAACACTGACAGATGTTTGCAGTGCTAAATCAACCAGAAATCTGCCATTTTCAAAGAGAGTTGCTGATTCGAGAAGACATAAGCAGCAACGACAGTTGCTGATGTGATAAAGCTGAGCAGAGTTTCATTTTAGGCAAAGCAGTGAGCTTATGTGGTAGCTACTGATAAAAGTAAAGATGAAAAGTTCATGATCTGCTTCCTCATGCATTTGAGTCTAAACTCCTACTAGAAAACAACAGCACAGCCACTTGGTGACTTTCATGATTAAAACACTGTCAGTGTGAATGCCTCATAATTGTGAGCACCATGCTTGTTTAGCACATGCATCTCTGTTGAGCTGTTGTTGAAATAGCATCTCTCAACAATTGGCAAATAATGAGCTTATTTTACAATGATTCCCGTGGGATCAAAACTCAATGGGATACGAGGCGCGGTGTGAGCTCGAGGTGAAAGTGCGAGCGCGAGGCGATCGTCTGTGTTCCGCGACTGCTACCTGGTCCTTGAATAACGTGTAATGTGCGAGTAAGGGCAGCCGGTGGAGTTTCTGGTGGACACCTAGGGAGTTGGTGCCCTACGCAGACTGTGTAATATGCGTATAGGGAGCGGCGGTACTGGTGATGTTTCTGGAGCCAATTATACATAATAAATGTACTTCATTTATATGAAAATACAGTGGGGTTCAAAAGTCCACATTGAAAATTTGTGCCTTATTGAATTAAGCACCTTAAGTGTAATTTTTCCTTAAGATTAACCTAAAGTTTCCTTTAAACTTAAGGTTGTTGAAGAAAATAACTCTTAAGTGTTACTTATATTTCTATAGGTGAAACGTCATAATTCCTTACACTTTTCCCTTAAGTATACTTTAAAGGAATATTTCACTCAAAAATGAAAATTCTCACATCATTTACTCACCCTCATGCTATCCCAGATGTGTATGACTTTCTTTCTTCTGCTGAAAACAAACAAAGATTTTTAGAAGAATATTTCCGCTCTCTAGGTCCTCACAATGCAAATGAATGGGTACCAACATTTTGAAGCTCCAAAATGCACACAGAGGCAGCATAAAAGTAATCTATAACTCTCCAGTTGTTAAATCCATATCTTCAGAAGCAATATGATAGGTGTGGGTGAGAAACAGATCAATATTTAAGTCCTTTTTTACTATAAATCTCCACTTTCACTTTCACATTCTTCTTTTGTTTTTGGTGATTTGCATTCTTTGTGAATATTGCCATCTACTAAAATATTGATCTGTTTCTCACCCACACCTATCATATCGCTTCTGAAGATATGGATTTATCAACTGGAGAGTTATGGATTATGTTTATGCTGCTTCTATGTGCATTTTGGAGCTTCAAAATTTGGTACCCATTCACTTGCATTGTGAGGACCTACAGAGCTGAAATATTCTTATAGAAATCTTTGTTTGTGTTCAGCAGAAGAAAGAAAGTCATATCACATCTGGTATGGCATGAGGGTGAGAAAATTATGAGAAAATGTTCATTTTTGGGTGAACTATCCCTTTAAGGTTCAAAAATTCACCTTAAGTGTAGGCAAAGAAAAAGAAATGGCTGCGTTTATAGAAGTACTTGAAGAGGACAGTGTGCCAAGGCTAATTTTTTGTGATAGGGAGAACCATTTGTATCATCTTAGCAATGAAATGTTAGTACAGAAGTATAGATTTGACCATTGCACAATATGGGAAATCACTAACAAGCTGAAGGGCGATCTTGGCCATGTTACGCAGCGCAACCACTCACTACAAGTAGAATTACAAATGCTGATTGCAATGCCTTTTTTGGCAACCGGGAGTTTCCAATCAGTAATGGGAGATGTTTGCCACATTCATTAGTCATTCGTGAGCAGAGTTGTCCACAGGGTTGCTTTCAAAATATAATTCAAACCTGTAAATAAAACAAATAAACATCATGAGTGACAATGAATAAGAAACATTTAAGATTTTGCACCATTTCTAGGCCACTAGAAATAAGCGCCTGGGTCAGTTGTAGTAACTCAAATAAGCCAAATTTATGACATTAACCATGTGAACTACTTTGTACAAAAGGTCAGATTTCCTTGCTTCCATTGAAGCAAACAAGATGCTCTTTAGAATATTGTCAAATCATGCTGGGTTAACATAGATTATCAGGATTTGCACAAACTTGTGGAGTCCATGTTAGCTCAAGTGCATGTTGTCATTACAGCAAAAGGGAGACAAACCAAATACTAAGAAATTCCTGTGAATTCAACATCGAAAATATAATTTGTAATGGAATATATGTATGTATATATATATATATATATATATATATATATATATATATATATATATATAGTACATTCTGTTATACATTATATCTTCTATTATACATTTTTTATTTAATATATACTGTATATATACACATGTATATCAGACTTTTGAACCTCACTGTATGTACATGTTTTTTTTCCATTTTCAGAAAGCCAGCAGTGTAAATGGAGGCTGTGTTTTTGTTGAGATAATGCTTGAGAATAACTACACCGCTTGGATGTCAGCACGCTACTTGGGCTGGTACGTAGGCTTCACCAAAAGAGGCCGACCGCGCAAGGGCTCCAACACGTTACCCAACCAGCGAGATGTGCATTTCATGAAACGCTTCCCTCCAGGGGAGCAGCCAGACCTCCAGCCCTGCAGCTTTACCACAGTCAGCAAGAGGAGGAAAAGAGTCCAGCAGACCTTCACGTCTCCACAACCACTCCCATAATACAACATACGACACTGTGTTTTAACAAGCACTGATGGGAGAATGACTCTTGGAGCTTGTTTGCAAAGACCATTTCATCAAAAGGACAGAGAAACAGACACAATATCCTTTAAAATGTGATTAGGTTAGACGTAGGACCGACCTCCCAGTGGAAGTCACAGTCAAAGGATGAGGTTGCTTAAACACTGTGTAATCATGCAAACATAACCAAAGACTCCTGGGCAAGTGTCCAGTTACTAAACCCTGACAAGTATGGGACCAAGCACTTCACGCCAAAGAATTCCTCTCTAATGTCCAGTGCCACAGACGCACCATTAAAATAAGTGACTGAGAAATTAAGTCAAGTGCTCTTCTTATATGAACTGCAGCATGGATGCAATCCATAGGCAGCAAAGCATGGAAGACTGGCAAGTTCAAATTCAATACACATCAGCTGAGACCTGTGGACTTGGATGTTCATGACAAAAACAGTGATTAATGGGATAGTTCACCCAAAAATTGTAATTCTCTTATCATTTACTCACCCTCATGCCATCCTAGATGTGTATGACTTTCTTTGCAGAACACAAATGAAGATCTTTAGAAAAATATCTCAGCTCTGTAGGTCCATACAATGCAAGTGAATGGTGGACAGACATTTGTAGTTCCAAAAAATACTCCATATGACCCCAGCATTCAAATCCATATCTTCAGAAGAAATATCTAAATCTCCACTTTAACTAAACAGGCACCACATGTGACTTTCAGATGTAAAAGTGAAAGTGGATATTTAGAGTAAAAAAAAGGACTTAAAGTTTGATGTTTCTCACCCACACCTATTATATCACTTCTGAAGATATGGATAAAAAAAAAAAAAAAAAAAAAAAATTATATGTTTAAGATATGTATTACTTCTGTTTCCTTTATGTGATTTTTGGAGCTACAAAGGTCTGATCACCATTCACTTGCATTATATGGACCAACAGAGCGGAGATATTCTTCTAGAAATCTTTGTTTTTGTTCTATTAAAGAAAGAAAGTCATACACATCTGGGATGGCATGAGTGTGAGTAAATGATGAGAGAATTAAATTTTTTTGGTGAACTATCCCTTTAAAAGGACCTGGGATACTTTTAAAGGGATAGTTCACCCAATAATGAAAATTGTCATCATTTAAATGTTCGGCATGCCACTCTTACCATTCACTTCCTTTACAACCTTTTGCCGTAAAATGAAAGTGAATGGTGACTGAGGCTGTCATTCTGCCTTACAACTCCTTTTGTGTTCCACTGAAGAAAGTCTTGTATTGGAGCAACATGAGGGTGAGTAAATGATGGCAGAATTTTCATTTTTCGGTGAACTGTTTCTTTATTATAGGCATTGGGCCTAAGAGAACCATGATATTGTAACTAAGAACCAGAATGTATTTGTGAAGAGACTTGTAGTGGACTTTACTCATGTCAGAGAGTTTACTGACGTGGCGGCTCATGATTGGTCACTTGCCCAGTCAGTCGATTTTAATTCTGTTTCGCAGCACAACAGTGGAAAAAGAAACTGTAACCGTGCCAATGAGCCCGGATCAGTATGGAATGGCACAGTTCTGCAACAAGAACCATTTGGCTCGATGATGGAAAAGCACCTTATGAATTGGCCTGCAAAGTATCTGTGCCCACAGAATTCTGCAGAAAGCTCAGCAGATTCTGAGAATTCAAACTCCTGCCATTCACAAAGTTGTACTCATCCGCTGAAATGAAATATTTTGGTTCTAGTGCTTTCACTATCAAATTAGTATGGAAGCCCATTTCCGCCATATGGGGAAAAAAAATGTGCTTTTGTAAGTCGTATTTATGAGATAAAAAGTCATAATTATGAGAAACTAAGTCATATTTAAGAGATAAAGATTCAAAATCTAATTTATGGCAAAAAAGGCATAATTATGAGATAAAGTCGAATTTATGAGATAAGGTCGAAATTATGAGATGGTAAAACAAAATTATGGAATTAAAAGTTGTATTTATGAAATAGTCATAAATTTGAGATAAGAAAGTAAAAATTGTGAGATAGTAAGTCATAATAATGAGATTAAAAAGTCAAAATTATGATATAGTAAATCAAAATAATGAGATGAAAAGTCATAATTATGAGATAAAGACAATTACAAGATAAAAGTCATAATTATGAGCTACAAACTCATACTGATCTAATGTTTTCCCATTGCATAGAATCATAGTGGCCTAGTAAACTAAGAACACATTGAGAGGTATATCAAACATGGTTTGAATTATTATGAAATACTTGCCTTATTAGCAGAATAGCATGCAATTGTATAGAGTAAACACACCATTGAAAGGATTTTAAGCAAGAAGCTTTGGCGCAGAAAGAACAAAATGGACGTGACAGAGGTGGTCTCTTTCATTCATGCAGTAGAAATCTTGGTTGAACAGAACTGCATCTCATAATCATCACTTTAAATCTAATAATTATGACTTTTTACCAAATAAATATGACTATCTCAGAATTATAACTTATCAAATCACAATTTTTCATGTGACAGAAAAGGTCTTCCATAATATAAGTGCATAAAATGTAAAAAAGAAAGATGAAAAAAAAAAGTATTTGAAATCTGATCTGCACTGACGTTTGGGGCAATTTGAAAATGAAAGCTGGGAAAAAGCATATCCAGCACTGGTCACTGCATGGATTTATTTCCACTGTAGATAGTTACAGTGTACCAGAGTTATTACAACTGACCCAGGCGCTTCCAGCCCTGCAAGTAATGCATTGCAAAATGTTGCTTTTTGATAATAACTGTGTCCCAACCTGCCTGGGGCTGGTTAAATCTTGAGAGATGAAATATTTTGATACTATTCATGTTATTAAAATATTTATTTTGTGGATGTATCTATTTCTTTTTTACTGTTCCATGACACCTTCACTCATGCCTTTGAATGGCAAGACCCAGAAGGAATGAACTATATAAGATCTAAATCCTTCACACCATTCTTGCATAAAAAGAAAATGCAAACCATCTAATCTAATATACAGTATGACATTTATATTTTAGAACTAATCATTGATCATTAACAGCTAGTTAAAGGGACAGTTTACCCAAAAATTCACTTTTTTCTTTCCATACAAAGAAAGTGAATAGTGACTAATGCTTACATTCTGCATAACACCTTTTGTGTTTCACAGAAGGAAGACATGTGAGTTTAGAACAGCATGAAAGTGAGTAAATGATGACAGAATTTTCATTTTTTGTATGGTCTATTCCCATTAACCAAATAGGAGGATAGTTCTATACTGTACAGCAGCACTGAAGATCTACTCCCACGATTTCCTCATTTGATAATGAGTGTTTGGTCCATTCATATCATGAGACATCAAAGTTAAAGCAACAAGTAAATGTGAGAGTGCACTGCTGCATTCTTGATCCTCCTTTCTTTATAACATCTCCATCACTCTCACACATACACCCTTGTCTCACGAGTCGACACTGCCTGGTGTTAGCCTGCAATCATTCATACTAATGCCTTTGTTGGAATTCCATTCTGCATTTCACACAGAACTGAATTCAGCCCTGTGATTAAAGGGATAACCCCAAAATGAAAATCCTCTCATCATTTCCTCACCCTCATGCCATCCCAGTTGTGTATGACTTTCTTCAGCAGAACACATGAATACTTTTAGAAAAATATCTCAGCTTTGTAGGTCCATACAATGCAAGTGAATGGTGATCAGAGCTTTGTAGCTCCAAAAATCACATAAAGGAAACATAAAAGTAATCCATATGACTCCAGTGTTTAAATTCATATCTTAAGCAATATAAAATGTAGATTTAACCAATGGAGTATTTTGGATTACTTCTATGTTTACTTAGTGTGATTTTTGTAGCTACAAAGGTCTGATCACCATTCACTTGCATTGTATGAACCTACAGAGATATTCTACTAGAAAGCTTTGTTTGTGTGCTGCTGAAGAAAGAAAGTCATACACATCTGAGGTGGCATGAAGGTGAGTATATTTTTGGGTGAACTATCCCTTTAAGGAAACTAATAAAGTTCATATTTTATCACTGAAGACTAAAAAAAATTCTTCTGCTTTTCTACATATTTTGAATTGCTACAGCCATCCAGTAAAGTGTTGAAATGATTTTCCAAATTGGGCTCATATTGTGCCTGTTGCTATGGTGCCAATCAAAAGAAAAGCAGAAATGAAATAAGACTTCACCATTGGATGAAAAATAGTGCTGCCAATTTCCACATTTTCTGAGCAGGAGGTAAACTTAAATATTTGAACAGCAGCCCTGAGCTTTTGCAGCGGTGCTTGCGGAAGGGTTTGGCAGCCATTGTGGCAGGTTAATGAAATCTGGGCCTGTTGGAAAGCCTCTCTCACTCTCAAATGGGACAAATCATGCATAAAAATACACACACTAAAACACGATGTGCTTGTGCAAGCTTCTTAACACTCCTTCACAGTCAAGTACTTTATTCTTATTAATAATGCATTTTTTTCTTTAAAAAATCTTTTCAATATACAACACCATTTTAGACAAGACAATTCTGTTTACAACTAAATTCAGATCAGTTATGGGTCATTCAGAACCTAGACAAGCAGACAGTGAATGGGGAACGAGACAGACAGCGCTAAAATGGAGAAATGGCGGGACACATCAGGAGATAAGTCAAAAAACTACAATTATTCATACGATTTTACGAGAAAAGCAAAAGAGAAGTCAATTTCCCAACTTAAAAAAGGAAAAGCATAAAAAAACAACATAAGACAGAAACCGAGGTTTGACCAGCACACATTATGTCCCATCTCTCAATCATGCAGAACAGTTCTGAGGGAAGGAAAGCACTCAGGTCTTCTTAGACCTTGCCTTCTCCCTTTAGTTTTTCTTTTCTTCTTTACGTTAATAAAAATAAACAAACAAAAAGACAGATACAGAGTTCATGGGCCCAGGGGGCGGAGCCGGGGCAGCCGTCACTCTGTACGAGGGGGCGGGGCTCCACACCCACACGTTCTCTGCTTCATGGCATCGCTCTCTCCATCTTTTCTCCACCTCCTCCTCCGCAGAGAGGGAGAAAGACAACCCATTCTGTTTGTGTGTTGGGGACGGCCCTCAGAACGATAGAAGAGGGGGAGAAATCAAAAAGGACAGATGGAGAGAGGAGGGTGATGGGGAGGGGTAGTGGTGGCGTTCTTCGACCTTTGATCCTGGCACACTTCCACAGAGACTGGGTCAGCCGAACAGTCCCCACACACACTCACACACACTCCGCACGCCACCAGGGCTTCCCTGCCAAGAGATCACATGCATGCAACTTAGAGTTTGCACTTTGTTGTGCAAGCATTTGAAAACACAATTTTTCTTTACTGTCACCTTACGATTGCTTATCATGCTTTTTAAATGCACCGAGTTGAGTGTGTTACCTGCTATCTGGATATGTAGGTATACGTGCGGGACGGTGATCGTCCTTCTGTCTGTCCATTGGTTGACACATTCAGGAAATCCCAGATAAGGATAGTGTCATCATGGGAACTGCTGATGATCTGGAACTCGTCAAACTGGAGCCGGAACACTCGGCCAGAATGTTCCTACACGCAAACACGCATGAAAGGGCAGACTATTAGAGGTGAATTATGCCTTTCTACCAGGAATAATTAATAAAGGTAAAATTCATATGCACAATATTGCAATGATATACAGAATATTAAATACATACATACATACATACATAGGGATTTCATAAAATGTTTAACAAAGAGTTCTAAGCCATAAACCAAACAAATCAGCTTCGAGATGAATCACAACATTACAGACTTCGATTTGAATCAAAAAAGTATTTGAAAAATGTGACAAAAAGATGAAGGTACAAGCCTGTGTACTTAACATCTTTAATGAGGGAATGAACTACAATCCCCTGAAGCATTGCAAATGATGTGATCATAATAAAAGCGATGGAGAAAAAGAAATAAAACTATTGATTTAAAGTTGTTGATAAGTACAAAGTCAATATTTAAAACTATATTGCAGATATATACAAATATATAACAAGTTTTGAGAGTGTAGGGTGATAGTATTGGTTGTGTCACTCCCAGTGTTTGGAAGTAGAAGGGTCACTGCTGGGCTCGTTTGGCACGCTTGTTTGCCAAGATTCTACGATTGGTGGATTGTTTTCTTCAGGATCGTGGGTAGTGTAGTGTAGTTTTTCCACCAGGAATTTTACTATTAAACATGATTTTTTTTTATGAAGTTGAAATAACGCTAACTGCTGGCTTCAACAGAATATTATCGATTAACAACCATGGAGCTCACGGCAGGTTTGCTTTTAAAGGTTTAAATGACCAAGTCAAGTCAATTCCCTTATGGAAAAATATTAATTTATTTTTTACATCTAGTACCTGACTGTTGCACTCAGACCCTTTTCAAAAGGTTCTTTAACAAAATATTTAAACATAACATGCTAAAATAAAACATTTGCTGCCTTTAAGATAAAATGCCCCAGAAAATGCTAATATATATATTTTTTTTTTTGCTGAATGATGCTGACATTTACCACATAAAATTAAATACGGTCACATTTTATTACCAATTACTTTGATTTTTGAAAGTCTGCATGTTGAATTGCAAAATACTGCCAGCAAAATCTAAAATCATTAAATACAACTAAAATCATTATTTATGCCTGTAAAAGCTCCCCTCAAAGGGTTAGTTCACCCAAAAATGAAAATTCTCATCATTTACTCACCCTCATGATATCCCAAATGTGTATAACTTTTTCTTCATCAGAACGCATTTGAAGAAACTTAGAAAAATATCTTAGCTCAGTAGGTCCTTAAAATGCATGTGGATAGAGATCTGACTTTTGAAGCTCCAAAAAAAAAAAAAAAAAAAAAGTCATTGATATGACTCCAGCGGTTAAATGAATGTCTTCTAAACAGGGTTCGTACAGATGCTTCAATGTTAAATTCAAGGACTTTAAGCACATTTTTATTTGTTTTTAAGGACTATGATCGAGATGTCATTAAAACTAATTCTTTAATTAAATATTTTATTCACTTTAGTTAATTTATTTTTATAAAACACCACTTATTACAAGTACAACACATCTCAATGTGCATCTTTAACTACATACTCTCAGTAACATTTCTTGGTTCATTCATGATGAAATTGATGTGTTATTGTAGTGTGCTCCCTTAAAACGCACTTTGCTTTCCAACAAAAGTGAATAACTGTGTCCGTAAACAGTAGTCCATATGACTCATGTGCTGTGTTCCATGTTTTCTAAAGTCACAACAGATTTATGTGAGGAACTGACCCATTTGCAGTTTGGGTCACTCAAAAAATGTTAACTTTCCAACTTACAAAATATTGAAATTTCCCGTTCAGTTTCTGCCCATAAACGCTGAGGGTAAACATTTTGTAACATGTTGACATTATTTTTATTCATAAAGAACAACTTGGATGTTGTTCATTCTTTTATTAATTTTGTTTCACAAACGAAGCAAGTTAACACTAAATTAACACTAATGAGGGTTAAATGGGTTACAACACCAAATTGAGGGTTCAATGGGGTACAACACCAAAAAAATTGTGTGAAAATATTACAGTTAAAATGTGAAATAACATTTTAACATGCTGGGAAAAATCACTATATGCATATTTAAGCAGCCTCTGAAAAAATAAATAAAAATAAATAAAAGTTTTAACATTGAAAACACCAATGCCATGAAATTAAGGGACAAACATTCTTTTTATTCAAATTATTAATAATACTTTTGTTTGCTTTTTTGCACAATGTTTGGCCTTGCACTAATGCTTGTATTAAAAATAAGTACAAAATAAATACATAAATAACTTTAAATGTCATAAAAGTGGTGTACCAGATGAAGGATTTTTTTTTTTTTCAAATTTTTTTTTTCAGGCAATTGATTTCAAATATATTTTCTAAACAAAATTCAAAACAGAGTCAAGCCATTTCATATCATTAAAGGTTAGATTATAGAATGATACCTTTTATTTTATTTTTTCGCTATTTCATGACTAATAGAGTCAAGGGACATGCTTGTCAACATGTTTTGATATTGACCCAAATGTTGTCAGATATAACCTATTTTGAGACACAAAGCTGTCTTTACACCAGGGGGCGCTAGACGGCTAAACAAAACTGAATCCTCCATTGATCTGCATTCAAATCTCAGAACGTTTTACATATCTTCTAATTTTTTCACTTAATTTTTAATTAAAACTGATAGTTGCAAGAATTTATACTTGTTAAATCCGCCACAGCAGTATCTATAAAATACATATTTTAAAAATCCTCCAGTAACAATTGATTGTGATTGGCCCATTCTGAACAGCACTGTCAAAAGTAACAGGTGCCACTATGCGCTGCCAGCTTCAGCAGTGGTCTAGTGGTCTGTCGTCGTGTTTGTCCGAAAATAAATACATTTAATTTAAGTGATTTAAGCAACGTATTTTATGTTTTTCTATAATTCAAGCACTTTTTAAGCACCTCTTGGTAAAAACGGCTATTTTCAAAGGTTTTCCAGGACTTAAATTTGAAAAAGGCAAATTCAAGTACCTCAAGCACCTTATACGAACCCTGTCTGAAGTGACACAATCTCTTTTGGTGCGAAAAATATCAATATTTAAGTACTTTTTAACTGTAATCCATCGCTTCCTGTAAGCTTCATGAGAGGGTGGAGTTCACGTGGTCTCGTGTGACGTATTCGTGTTGGCATGTTACGGATATGATCTCATGTTCTTCTCTCAGCTAAGACACCCATGATAAGCACACAAAAGCACCATTGTGAGTAAAGAAACATATACAAATACAGATCTAAACCAAAACCAACGATGTACAGCGTTCCTCCTACTCAGATGTAAACAGCGCTGCTCTTCCGGGTGTGTCGCTCGTGCCTCAATTCTCACGTGTCTCACATGCCAACGCAATTACGTCACACGCGCATACCGCTGCTGACCAGATGCAATAATTTAGAATTAAAAAGTACTTAAATATTGATCTTTCACACCAAAAGGGATCATGTTGCTTTAGGCCACGTCCAAACTAACACATCTTTTTCTCTATGTTTTGGCCGTCCGTCCACATTGAGACGGCGTTTTTGTCAGCGAAAACTGAGCTTTTTGAAAACGCTCTCCCAAGTGGATACATTTGAAAAGGCAGCCTTTGCATTGTAGTGTGGACTGGGAAAACAGATATTTCTGAAAACGATACCGCATTTGTTGTCATGCGATGCAGTCATGTGATCCATTCAACCAAACAATGAAAATGGCACCCCGTGTTATAGCGGTGCTGTTGTGCCTGATATTCACTTTGATAGCGTAGTAGATAAATGTTACTTTGTACAACGTTCACATTGCATTCCTTCAAAGGTGACGGAACATTTACTTGAATTTGGTGTCCGGCGACGGAACACGAGAACAATAGCGTTTCAGACTGTACATGCAACGGAGATTTTTCGCATGCGCAGTGAGGGAATTTAAGCGTTTTCAAACATTTCAGTGTGGACGAGCAACTTATGGAAAACGCCTGAAAACGGCAGTGTGGACGGAGAGCTTCAAAAACGAAAACGTTGTTTTCCAATGTATCTGAATTAATGTAGACGAAGTCTTAGAAGACAATTTAACAGCTGGAGTTGTTTGGAAAGGATGATGTTTATGCTGACTGTCTGTGATTTTTAAAAAGTCAGATCACCATCCACTTGCATTTTAAGGACCTACTGAGCTAAGATATTTTTTTAAGATATGTGTTCTGCTGAAGAAAGTAAGTCATGCACGCCTGGGATAACATGAGGGTGAGGAAATAATGAGAGAATTTTCATTTTTGGGTGAACTAACACTTTAAAGAAGAAAGGGAGTGATCTGGCAATGGGTTGGGGGCAGGTTTGTTTGGGGAGGATAGAACTCACCACAAGCGTACGCAGACACAGAGTGCTGGCTGGGGCTCGCGGATCAAGTGCAGCTTGCAGGTCCCATACTTTAATTTTACTGCACACACACACAAATACAATCAAGACTCATTAGACAATACACACACACAAAACAAAAAAACAAAACAGAATATGACTGTCCAAAATACATCGGCTAAAATACCACTTTCTCTTCTGTTCTTTAGAGCTGCATTTCACACATAATCTACATATAATCTCTGATTCAATTGTGGGCTTTGTGGGATTAAATGCGACTGCTCCCTCGGTTGTGAGGGTATTGTGTACCACTCAAGTACCAGATTAATGACAAGAGCACAGGGAGTAGACAAATGTAACTCCGCAATTAAAGATGTGAGAATAAAGGGATTATGCACATTAAGGGCAGGAATAAACCAGCAGTAACCCGAACAAAAAAACCCTGCACAAATTTAATTCTAATCCCCAGACTACACATCATTTCGGATAGAAACACGAGTTTAAGAGAAGTTTGCTACTAGGTTTATTTGAAAATATGCATCTCAGTGACACGTAATAAGTCCCCAGTCTCCAAGTTGAAATATAATATTTCCAAATACATTTTTATTAAGAATTTAACAGGAACTTCCTGTCTGTAAACTGTCTCAGTCATTGAAAAATCCAAGCATTTTTTTCTGAATTTTTTTTTTTTTGTTTTTCAATAAACCTCCTTTTGACTAAGAATAAATCAGACTCAGACATACCCGTCATATGCTCCACTCACAATCCGCTTGTTATCAAAACGAATGCAACGAACAAGCTCCTCATGCCCTTCCAAAACCCGCAAACATGCTCCACACTCGATATCCCACAGCCTGTTGAGAGAGAGAATAACGTGGAATATTAGAGGGGAAAAAACCCAAGGTTTTGATGTCATATACAACAAATTAACCCAAGGCAAGGGGGAACCATTGTTTGACTTAAACATCTGTTGATTTTCAAACACCAAGTACTGTTTTTATTGTTTAATCTCACACACCTGATGGTGTTGTCCGAAGAGCCGCTGACCACGAGTCTGTCTCTGTACTGCAGGCAGGCGATACCTCGCTTATGACCGTTTAGTGTCCGAACAAACTCACAGGTGCTCGTACTCCACACCTGCAGAATACACGCACATAAAACACCCTCCACATTAGACAAATTCTACACGCAACATAAGATTAAACAAATCATTGAGCTACTCACACACACACGCACACAAAACCGACTTGTCGCGTGCCCATGTACTCAAACAGATTTTCTTTCCTTTGTTGCTATTGCTGATATGTCCATAGATATGTAACATGCTGTACTCATGTTCTTGTTGCCATTTTCATGAGCACATTGACACATCTCTATTTAATGCAACTATGTTGGCATGGCAATCTTCAATCACCGAACCGAACGTACTCTTGAAGATCGAATGTAAAAAGATCAAAAACGTTTACATCGGGGGGGAAAAAAAGTGTATTCCAAATAACTCGCAACAAAAAACTTAGGCTGAACTATATGCTACACAAAATCTTTTAAAACTGGTTCAGGTATACTTTCTATTCAGTGGCATCTTTGAATAGAAAAGTAACAGGGATATTTGGTAAAGCACTGGTACACAACATTCTCAAACTACAGTGTGTATGTCCACATGTGAAAACACCTCTGCACACCAGCCCTCAATGCCCTGCTAACTTATTTGGGGAATATTTTGAGAGGGTGGGGGCTGCAGAATGACTTGGCACCTTTCCCAGGGTGATAGGTGGGGTGGCTCAAGGTTGTCCGTTCCTGGAATCCCAACTGCCCGCAAATCCAACATCTGGGAGAGAGGGGCTGGACAATACAAATGCCGAATAGGGCTCTGGGCAAGAGGAACGGACAGCAGGCCTGCAGTCTTGAGAAATCTGAGGCCGTTGGTACACTGCTGCCCTCTGCTGGCTGCTTTGAGCATGTACCAGAGCAAACAGACACCTGAACATTAATCTTAGCCTCAGACAGCATGCCAACACATGTAATTTCTGGGAGGGAGTGCATGGGTGCATGAGTTCACTGGAAAACAGTCACGTTCACAAGAACTACCGTAGTCAATGGATTTGCCAAATTTGGCAAACACGGCAACTGTACAAATCACAAGGTAGTTGTTTTTGGGGAGGGGGGGGCTTTTATCTTTAGAAAAGTTACAGGGAACTGTTGAGAAGAGACTGTTAGAATACGTGCTTTAGAGGTAAATAATTGAGTACTCCACAGGATGCTGGATCTTTAGCCTTTTTATCATTAGACAAGACAGTTAAAGGTTACAGGGCATGGTTGAGAGGGAGAATGAAACAGATGAGCACTTTAACATTGAGCTCAAATGCGTCTGCCTGCTCTGATATGCGGACCGTTTAAATGAGACTGTTGCACACCGGTCTATTTTTGTAGTAACACGAAGGCACGTAACATAACGAACCATGACTGGTCATTTACAAGTCTGTCACTTCACATGCAAGCAGGCACAAGAAACAAATCGGCCAAACGGGACAATTGATGTGATAATTAAAAAAGTCAGAATATCGTCAGATTTATCGGCCTCGCGATATATAGGTCGACCACTAGTCCAAAGTAGCCTAATAGCAGACCTGCCATGTCTATTTAGATACTGGAAACCTGTTTGACAACTCTACAGCCTACTAGATATAAATGCACTGTTGACAAAGGTGTGAAGGAGCAGATTTGAATAGCCCAGCTTTTAGTGACAGTCAGATGGCTACTTCCTGTCTAAGTGGGCAGTTCTTGGCCAGAATATGCTGTAATGTGGATCAAGACTTTATGCTGAGAGTCACAGATTCTTTCATGATCTACAGATTTTTTTAAAACATCCAAATTCAGATCGGTTACATAATGAATCATTCAGACTGATTTGTAAAATCAATTTAACCAATTCACTGAAAATAAAAAAAACCTCTCAAAAGGACGATTCACTCACAAATCAGACATCACTATGGCTTGCAAACAGATTTTTCCTCTCTCTCTCTATATATATAAATATATATATATATATAAAAAAATAAAAAAATGTCAATGACATATTTTAGAGCAAAGCATAAAAAATAAAAATAAAATAAAAATAAAAAATATCTTCATTATAGAAATTTCCATATGTTTAAAGGGGTCACACCATCCATTTTATTATTATTTTAATATGTTCCTTGAGGTTCATTTATAATATTAGTAATGTTTTTGCACAAAAAAAGTCATATTTGTAAACATGATCATTTTCCACCCTTCATTCTGACCCTCTGCCAGAAACGCTCAGTTTTGGTGCTGCATCTCCATTAAGACTTGACAGTAAATGCCCACTGTTATGATTGGCTCTCTGCTCTTGACTGCCCTGCTCTCCCCTTGCTATCTCACTGCTCACAACTACTGGGTGGGGCTATGGAAGTGATAAGGTAAAATAGGTGTTGATGTGTTGTTGTGGAGGCGGTCAAATGCAAATGTCTACAGTGCGACATTACAATGTGGAGGAAGTAGAGAACGAGTCGTTTTGGCAGCTTGGTTTCTACAAATGCTCTTTTTGCAGTGGGGAGGACGTTTTGAGTTCTGAAACTTACACTATGTTTGTATAGTACAATGACCTATTTTTGTCAAAAGATCAAGGTATATTTAATTCCTCGTGTCATGACTCCTTTAAGATCTTAATAATTTCCAAAACTTTTCCACACCTGGCCTACACAATTTCAAAATGTCCTGCTTTTTCCAGGTTTACACCCAAAGGATCCCTTGAGTCTATTGTGAAACTACCTCAACATTCACACCCACCCTCTCATTCTGCTTTAGATTTTCTTACAACGCATTGATTTGTGGTTTGATTGACAGCCGATGACAGTCAGTCAGATCTGAGCGCTGACCTTTATGGTCCGATCCCCCGAGGCGGAGACAATGTACTTGTCGTCAAAATCAACCACATTGACGGCAGCTCGATGGCCGACAAGAACACGGCGAAGGCTGATGTCTGTGGGAGAGGCCATGTCCCACACGGCGATGGAGCGATCCTTGGAGCAGGTCACCATCAGCCCATTGCAGAACCGCAGGTGGAGCACAGCCTCATTGTGATGGATCAAAGTGTTCAGAACTTCCCCGGAGTTCACATCCCAGACTCTGAGAATGAGATCGAAAGACAAGTGAGAACTGAAAATCATTACCTCATTTACTGAAGCAGAACAGAGATGAAAGTGAGAGAAAAAAAAATGCAGAAATGAACAGAGGACTTATAGAGAGCGAGAGTGTGATAGAGATCTGACCTGACAGTGGAATCAGAGGAGCCGGTAACAATGACTCTCTCATCGTATTGCAGACACAGCACAGAGCCTGTGTGCCCCGTCAGGATCTTCAAACACTCCAGAGACTGTTTGTCCCATATCTGAATGCAAACATACATATGTTTTTTTTGGGGTTTTTTTTGACAACTGAAAGAACCATTAATCTTCCAGATGAACACATTACAAACAAAAAAGGCCTTTAAACATTCTTCTTAACATATGGATCTGACTCATTACAAGGTAACAGACTTTGAACATACAATACTATTAAATCTTAACCATGTTAGTAAAGCGTATTCAGCACTCATGGTTATCCTGCTTAACAGGTCTTTTGTCACATTTGTAGCATAAATGCACGGACATAATTTTTGCCAATAATCAAAACATCTATATGATAGCAACCGTATACAGCAACAGTCATTTCTCAGCACCAGAATTTTATAGAGACACAAGGATGAAGCCATCCTGTAACACCCTATTAGCTGCAAGACACGCCCTAGCAACCAGATGGAACACCCTATAAACTGAATAGCAACACTCATATCTCAGTACCAGAATATCGTAGAGACATGGTGGTCTATTCTTTTGACTCAAGCCAGCAGGCAGCCATTCTGTAACACCATAGCAGATTTAATATAATCTAAATAATAATAATAATAATAATAATAATAATAATAAAACGTTTGAATTTGGGGACCAAAAAAAATAAAAAAATAAAAATAAAAAACCCTGGTATTCTCTGCTTCAAATACCTGCCTAATCAAACCAACAGAGAAAATAAATCCTAGATTTTTCACATTTTCTGAAGTAAAACTGAGCAGTTCTTGTCCATGCAAAACTCACCATGGTCATCAAGACATTAGCTGTGTCCCAAATGACACACTATACACTTGTAAAATATACTATGCACTTAACCATGTAGTGTATGAATTTTCAAAATGTAGTATCGTCCTAAATGGAACACTTAACGGTTTGTTACTACACAGAAGCATTCGCTGTTTAACAGCTGATGGAAATTAAGTTTCAAGCGCACGTGATGCATTTCTGCTAGCTTTAGCGCATTAGCAGACCTCAGTTCATCACTTGTATCACAAACAACGTGCATATTCACACAGCGTGGTGTGATGGTAAAGCATTCAACTTTAAAATGTTTTTATTTGATTATGTTTTATATTTAACTTTAAAATCAATCTGTTTTTATATCACTCTGTCATTTTGTTTGTTTGATCTGTAAAGCACTGTGGGTCAGCTTCTGTTGTTTTTTAAATGTGCTCTATAAATAAAGCCTAACTTGACCAGCAGCGCAGCCAGGTAACTCTGCCCCTTCTGCTATGCACAGCAAGCCGTGTGCTCGGAATGCACGAAGTGTCCAACATTCCACACTTCGTTTTGACGGTTGAAAAAGTGCATCATCCAGGTACTCGTAGTACACTTCTTTTTGTTGCATTTTCAGTGTAAACTTACTACTCGCACTACTTGCACTACAAAATGACCTAGAATAGTGCAGAAGTGTGCAGTTCGCGACGCACCTATTGTGCATCTAATTTCTAGCCAAAAGAAAGATATGCCAAGATTCTCTCCAACAACGTGTGAACCTAGCAACTCTATAAAGAACAAATCAGCTAGATTGATTTTTAATGGGACAGTCCTTTCAAGCTAATTTTATCTAATTGTCCCTTACGTGGGCTGAACACCCAGTTCACATTACATCCTGAATTTAACACTTATGGTTTTGTATTTTCTTGCCCGCTTCAATGTGCTCTTACTCGTTTCATTATTATATTACATTAATGGAGGATTTTTAAAATGTGTAAAACCAAAAATTAAGGCATGTTATTATTTCTGTTTACAGTTTTAAAAGCATTTCTACATCACAAAAGGAGATCCTTAATCCGTTTGATTGAAGATCTCTCATGTTGTTCCATTAAAACCAAAGCCACAAAATCATACACTTGCAAAAAGAGCTTTCAAATGCCAGTGTAAATCTTAAATGAGCACACTCTTAATGTCAGATGTGGTAAAAAATGACACCTGTGTAGGAATGGAATGAGATCATGTGGTTTCAGAATCTAAACTGAGTGAAAACCACATAAGTTTCGCAAGAAAACACACAAGCAGAGAGCAATCGCACCTTGATGGAGTTATCTCGTAGACCGCTGATGATCTTTTCATCGTCATACTGGAGGCAGTAAACGCCTTTGCTGTTCTCCGATCTACACTGGATCCTCTGCAGGTTATGTCGGCCACACCTCCAGTTTGCCTCGATGGTCTGGAAACAGCAAAAGAGAGAGGAAACGTAAAAGCACAAATTAAATTGATCTCTTCATGTATAAGAAATTTAGTAAAAGGAAACTGTTAAGAGGTGTAACTAATTTACTTGAACTTTTTCTATTTAAGAGGCATACAAAAATATTACAACTAAAACATCTCACCATTTTATTAGAAATTAAACAGGGCATAGAAATTGACAAAAAAGAAAAAGAAAAAGATTGCTGCTAACGCTGGATCCGCATGAGCGCATGAGTGCAACTTCAAGGTAAAAGCACTTCACATGTGCTACAAGTAAATGTCTTATTCACTATGCACTGTATGTACAATTGGTTTGATTCTGTATTTTTGGAGAAAATGCGATTGCTAACATGGACATGCCATCCATGGTTGCTGGACTACTGTGTGTACTGTTATTTCCTTCTTAGTAATGTATTAATTTCTTCATGTGCAAATAAATTACTACAATTTGATGACTAAACATAAATCAGAAGAAACTGCTATCTACCATTTAAAATACAATATTTTTAGATTATTTTTTACAAAGTTAATGTTTTGTGAAATTGAGTAAATATAGTGCTAAATAAGACTTTATTAGTATTATTATTATTATTATTTTTAGCAATTTTATGTTTGTTATTTACTATTAAATTGTGTGATATATCGGCATTGTGTCTGCCTATTGGCAACCCTGCTCTCTGGATATCGGCATCGGCCACTAAAAAACCCATAATGGTCGACTACTACCCATCTCCCTTAGCCTCAAATCATTGGCTCACTTCTGGAATGAACACAATAGCTAAAAATGTATCATTCTGGTCAAAGAAAAAGACAGAATGAGATGATGGCTGCTTTTCCTACCTCAATGTCCTGAATGATTTTCGGATAAAGAGAGCGATAGTATGAGTTCGGAGGAACTTCTGTTGTGCGGTTCTTGAACAGGTATTTTTCCCTGTGAAAGAAACGGCATTAAAAATTTAAATGAACTGACAAAGCATCTTCACGAGTCAAATAATACAAATAAGTCAACCGAGATGTAAAAGACAGTCTATAAGGAGGCTTCCAGCATGTCTGGTGGAGAATTACCCTGTATAGAGATAATGACGAGGTTGTTGTTAAACCCAGAGCTGGGTAGAGTAGCCAAAGACTGTACTCAATAAAAGTACAATTACTTCAAAAAAAATAATTACTCAAGTAAAAGTACTAACATAATTACTTGAGTAAGTTTAAGAAAGTATCCAATTAAAAGAGTACTCAATTAGTGAGTAACTAGTTACTTTCACAAATGACACAATAGACGTTTACTTCGCTATATTCCATTACATAATACACATGAACATGTACTACAGAATTATTATTAATGGAAATTGTCATCATTCACCGTCATGTTGTTCCAAACCCATATGACTTACTTTCTTCCATGCAACACAATAAGGATATATTAGACAGAATGTTTGCCTGAGTGACTATTTACTTTAAGTGAATGTTTTTTTTAATATATATATTTAATATATAAATTCAGATTTTTAAAAGAATATTTTAGCTCTGTAGGCCAAAATTTTGATGCTCTAAAAAGCACATAAAGGCATCATAAAAGTAATCCATAAGACTCCAGTGGTTAAATCCATATCTTCAGAAGTTAGATGATAGGTGTGGGTGAGAAACAGCATTTTTTGCTAGACAGCAGGGGGCGATATGCAGAGAAGAATGTGAATCACCAAAAACACAAGAAGAATGTGAAAGTGATCTGTTTCTCATCCGCACCTTTCACATCAATTCTGAAGATACAGATTTAACCATTAGAGGCTTATGGATTACTTTTATGCTGACTTTTGTTTGTTTAGTTTTAAAATGTTGCCACCCATTCACTTGCATTGTATGGACCTACAGAGCTGAGGAATCTTCATTTGAGTTCAGCAGATGAAAGAAAGTCATACACATCTGGGGTGACAAGAGGGTGAGTAAATAATGAGAAATGTAATTTTTGGGTGAACTATCCCTTTAAGGGCTCTTGTCAGATCTGGATGAATTTGTCAATAAGATGAGAGGTTTGGAAACACTTCTAGTAATTATTACAGTGAAAATGTACCACAAGGACATTATATATAATGCTGAAATATAAACCAAAGCAAGATCATACTTTATTAATTCTTTCACTATTTCATAGCTTTTGAAGTCCTGTGCGGATTCTTATTTCAGTGTAGTTACAGTTTTCAGTGTTATAAGTATTTAGATCATTAGTTCTGTACAGCAGTACCGCCGCTCTCTAAACGCAGAGTACGCAGCCTACGTAGGGCACCAACTCCGGTCGCGGAACACTCGCTGTGTCTGAAACCACCCCCTATCCACTATATAGTGCACTATTTTGATTGTCCGCTATTTTGTAGGAGTGTCTGAATTCTGAGTGAGCCACTCGTTCCCTACTTTTGTTCACTCATTCTTATCCACAATGCACTCTAATTTCAAGTGTACATTTGATGTACAATCGACAATGGTTAATTTCCCACAATCCACCACAGGGAAGATGTACGAGCTGGGAGTTTACTGCTTCCTTCACTCCTGCAATGTTTTATTTCATGCTGAATGTAATAAATGACTTTTTGACAAATCATTACTTGATTAAAATAACATGTAGAGGCAAAACATACAGATACATTTTAAAATGTACTCTTTATTTGATCAAATGTGCTTACTCTTTATATTAACACACAGTATATATTAAAAATGACAAACAGAATGAAGATTTATTGTATTAATATATTATTTAATAAGAATAACAAGTAAGGCCCAAGTATTTTAACATTTCATATGTGACATTGTTTCTGCGACAGCCCCAGAGCTCCGACACTCACATCCGAATTCACTCATTTCGTTCACTTACTGCTGAGATATAGTGTACTAACTGCCATTCACTATATAGGAAATAGTGAATGAGTGAATGATTTCGGACACAGCCACTCACTTCGCCATACAATCGCCTTGCGCCCGCACATCTCACACACGCGCCCCGCACACCTCGCTGTGCAAGTGCAGAAATGCTGTCTGTTCGTGCTCCAGTTGTCGATCATGCGAATGGCAGTGATTTACACTTAACTTGGATGTTTACATGGATTTATACAGTTAATCCGCCTGAAGTATCTGCGATAGTTCAGTACCCCCGAAATACTGTTTACTACATGCGGGACGAGGGACAACGCGCACTGATTTAAAAATGTACACTTAAAAACTGATGTCATAAGAGCCCAGTTACATTATCACCCTGAAAACGACCATCACATTATACAGAAAAGTCCGCGTTAGGATTAGAGCCAAAACTTACCTCAGCGTGCTGCCTTAAGTTGGAGCTGTGATTTGAATCTTGAAATATCAGCTTGTCTTGGTGTTAAATGAAGGCATTGCATGACGAAACTATTATTTTTTCACTGTGCGGAGCGAAGAAAGTGTTTCACTTTGAAGAGTTTGATGCTGCTGCAGTGATTGAGTGACAGTCTGTGACAGCGGCTCAGTGCGCGCAGCTGTGTGAACTTCCGCTCTCGTAAAAGTCCCATTCAATAATCTCTCAATAAATTACACATTCAAATTAAACCCAGTAATGTAACGACAGTAATGCCACCCATTGTAAAGAAGTAAAAGTAAAAAAAATTCATTAGAAATTTACTTGAGTAAAAAGTACCCACTTTTAAACCTACTCTAAAAGTACATTTTTTCCCAAAAAGTTACTCAAGTAAATGTAACGGAGTAAATGTAGCGCGTTACTACCCACCTCTGGTTAAACCCCATGTGTAAATGAGGGGGTTCGGTGGAAGTAAACAGTGATATCAGCATTGTGACTCACCACTGGTGTCTTTCTGAGAGACCTTTCCATAGCGGGTCTGTCCGAACCATCCGCTCGATCAGCTTCTTCCACAACATGCCTTCGGAAATCACACGCTGCCATTCCTTACACACCAGCTCTGCCGAACATAGTGAGCGTGCGTCCAGAAAAGACAGGATGTTCTCCGCTATATGATCCAGACCCTGAGCTGGAACAAAGTGAGATTGTGCTTAAATTACCAGGATACATAGGCAAAAGTATACTTAGGTTGCCCATGCACAGTGTGCGTGATGCTAATCAGCACAGTTCATGCCAGAGCATGTGCGCGAAGCGGAGCGGTGTGACACTCCACTTAATCCACTCATGCGCGTGTGCTCCACTCAACCACTCATGACTCAAGCAATGCTCCACTCAAGTAATGCTCACCGGTAAATCAAAGTTTACTCAAATCCCACTCTTACATCAAATGTCTCTGTAGTATACTTTTTTCCAGCCACATACACAGGTGGTTGGTGGCCCAGGAACTGCGCCTTTGAGATGCCCCTCTGGGTGAAATAAACATATGCATTTATCAAACGCTTACACGCTTAGTAAGGTACACATCTGAAATGATTTATATGAGATTGTTTTGTGGTGTTTAAGTTAATAAGTTAAGTTTATAAAATCTCGCTGTTTATTTTGTACAATGACTATTTTAGATAATCAGGTCTCCAGACCTTCGTTTGTAATAGGGTTGCAATTAACGATTATTTTGATAATCAACTAATCTAATGATTATCTGACTATTCAGCAATTAATCATTAGCTCACAACCGACTATTCAGCTTGTTCCCAGACTTAAGTTTGTATCAAACGTGCTTGCTAACACTAAAGAGGACAAAATCATATTAAATGACATTCATTGAATTAAAGGAGAAAAAAAATTACTTTATTCAGTTTAATTCAGTAAAATAAAAATTAACTGCCAAAAAACCCTGTTGTAATCAAGTGTTTTTGTCTTGTTTTCCCATTTAAAATAGTCTTAAAACAAGATACATTTACTTGAGAAGCATCATATAAAATATTTTGACTTGCTTTAAGAGAATGTCTTAAATATAAGTGTATTTTGTATAAGTGTATTTTTTTTTACTTTATACTTCTGCGTGTGCAGTAAAGATAAAATATACTTTTATTCAAGAGCTATTCTCTAAAAGCAAGTCTAAATATCTTAAATACTGCTTCTCAGGTGAATGCATCTTTTTTTTTTTTTTTAAGGATTTTAGATATTTTAAAATATTTGCATATATGCACTTAACATTCTCAGATAAAAAAATTTTCTTCTGCAGTATTGCTGCTAAAGAAAATGTATTTTGTTTTAAAGGAGTTTTAGATATTTATATTGGAAAACAAGCCAAAACAAAAACAAACCAAAAACGTATTTTGTTGCAGCGTATAATGGGGCAAAGACTACCCTCTCTCACCTTTCTGTTCACTTCAATCCATCTTTAACTCACACAAAAAAAAAAAAAAAAAAAAAAAAAAAAAAACTCACCGCTGCGCATTGCCAATTTTCTTTACGATAAGAAATGCACAGTGACATATTATGATTGAATAAGTCACTAGCCATCACGTTATAATCTAGCTGCATTAAGCGTGCGCTTGAGGGACAAGCATCCCCTCCGAGTGTGCCTCAGCCGGGTGCAGTTTCAGTCTCTCCCCCTTAGATCGGGACATTCGCGCAACTCATAGAAGAGGCACTGACAGCACAGAGAAATGCCAGTTTTGGAGTTTGTAGTTATTTACATGACCTGCTTCCTTATTATTTGAACTTTAATAAAGCTATAACACATTAAATATAACTGCATTAAAGATGTTACGCTGGGGTGTTTCCTTTAAGACGCTCGTCACGTAAGTTATGCTTCAGAGGATTGACAGCTCCGGCTCCGCTTATTTCACAAGAGCTTCTTTGTTTACTTTTGTATGATTTCCTCATACTTTGCGATCTACATCACCTGAAGCAGTTTGGAAAGATTAGAGTGCATCTGGACTGTGAGCCATGAAATTCTTCCTCTCCTCAATCAGGCGCGAGCTGCAATGCTGCTGCTCGTGTGCCATCATTGGAGTTTTATTTGATCTCGTTACATTAAATGAGATCAAACAACTATTCAAAAACAATGGAATTTTTCGTCGACAATTTTTATTGTTGACGTTGTCGATAAAGTCAACTAATTGTTTCAGCCCTAGTTTGTAATCAGTCAAATATTTCTCTTAGCACATATGCCATTGAACATCTTCAAATAATGAAGATAATTTTTTCAGTTCTAATTACCTTTATTTACTTTAAACAAACCATCAAACATGCCTCTTTAAGTGATAAAACATTAGGCGTGGAAACTCTTGCATGTGCGCAGATTCATGCTTTTCAGTTTAAATTGGATCTGAGTGCCTCAACCGACCCAGGATAACAATTCTTTTCAACTCTTAAGTTTGTTCAAGTAGTTTTATGGCAAAAACGAAAACATGGACTGGTACAAGGAAAAATGTAACCAATAAAAGTGAAATTCAGAATTGTTCTTCAGTCTTCACGGAATGATCATTACTGTAGATTTAATACATTCATAGCCTACTGATTTAATGCTATCAGACTTTAGGTCTGTAAATTAAAATGATCAATTTCTCAACCTAATTTTGTGTTTAGTGTTAAATGGCATATTAAGTTATCCAGAAAAGAGCAGCGAGTTTTTTTTTTTTCTGTATTGTTGCTTTTTTTAAAATTGTTTATCCCCTTTTCTCCCAATTTGAAATGCCCCATTCCCACTACTTTGTAGGTCCTCATGGTGGCATGGTTACTCACCTCAATCTGGGTGGCCGAGGACAAGTCTCAGTTGCCTCCGCTTCGGAGACAGTCAATCCGTGCATCTTATCGTGTGGCTCGTCGAGCATGACACCGCGGAAACTCCGCGTGGAGGCTCATGCTACTCTCTGCGATCCACGCACAACTTACCACACGCCCCATTGAGAGCAAGAACCACTTAATATCGCGACCACGAGGAGGTTACCCCATGTGACTCTACCCTCCCTAGCAACCGGGCCAATTTGGTTGCTTACTGGAGTCACTCAGCACACCCTGGATTCGAACTCGTGACTCCAGGGGTGGTAGTCAGCGTCAATACTCGCTGAGCTACCCAGGCCCCCATGTATTTAATTAATTATAATTGTAGTTAATTATATAATAGCCAACTGCAACAGGATTTATTTGTTAAATCCATGGTTAAACCCTGCTGTACACAGAGCGCACGCACGACACATGATCTTTTGACGCATATAAAGTCCAGTTTCACATTATGCCACTTTAAAAATATCAAGGAAAAACAAAGGGAGCGCAATGTATTTACTAATATAACTATTAATAATAATAATAATAATTAACCACAGCTGTTTAGATTGCATAAATTGTAAAAAATACAAAAGAATTGCGTTATTCTAGGTCAGTTGAGTCAGATCAAGTTTCCGCGCCACCGTACATAAATGTTTTATTACTTAGAGGCATGTTTGATGGTTTGTTTAAAGTAAATAATTTTTTTTTTTTTTTTTTTTTTAAAGGCATTATTTGAAAACGTTCAATGGCATATGTGCTAATAGACTGATTACAAATAATGAGATGCAATTAACATAGCCGATGTAAATCAGTACCCTAGTTACAAAACAAACAGTGAGATTATATACTAAAACACCACAATACAAGTCACAAATAATTTCAGAAGTGTACGTTACTAAGCATGTAAAACATTTGATAAATGAATGAATGCATGTTTATATTTCACTCAAAGGGGCACCTCCCATGTGGGCAAAGGCGCAGTTGCTCGGGCCTCTGTATCCAAACCCCTGTATCTGACAAAAAGATACATTACTATCTACTTCATCTATTTTCATAAGGTAGTGTAACCTACTTGCTCACCTTTTGCTGCACCACAATGTTTGCATAGCACTTCCTCAGGCTTTCTGGCAATGTGCCGCTTAAGATTCCAATAGATTCCAACTCTCACAGTCTCTCCACACTCCCTTTAAATTTTTTCTCCTTCCTCGTTCTTAGATTTTTTTAATTTGCAACTTCATTAAAACAATATCTGAACTCCATAACCTTAGGCCTATTGCTTATTTTGCAGTTTCCCAGACCAGCATATTACAAAGTGCATTCTAGGTTGAGTGAGCGGCGTCGAGTGGCCTGAGTGTAACCGAATCGTCAAAATGCACTCTCCGTTCAGGTGGAATTCTCTGCTCACATGCTCTGGTCCACAAACAGCCCAGTCCTCATCTCTGCCATTTGTCGGCACATGCACCTGCCATTGACTGAAGAGTCAGAGTATACTTAGAAAGGCAACTTGGTCGACCAGGTGACCTAGGCCTTAAGAGTTTAAAGCCATAAAAGCTTTCAGTGATTTGGACCGTGGCATGATTTTTTGGGCTGGTTTGAGTATTTCTGTAACTGCTAATCTCCTGGGATTTTCATGCAAAACAGTCTCCAGAATTCACTCCGAATGGTGCCAAAAACAAAAACATCCAGTGAGTGGCAGTTCTGTGGACAGAAACGCCTTGTTGATGAGAGAGGTCACTATGGTAACTCAGATAACCGCTCTGTACAATTTCAGTGAGAAGAACATCATGTCAGAATGCTATTCTGAGATGCGGGTTGGCGCTGTTTTGGCAGCACGAGGGGGACCTACACAATATTGGGCAAGTGGTTTTAATGTTGTGACTGATCAGTGTATATCAGTTGATCACACATGTAGCCAATCTTCTTGGGTATAAAGTAAACCTACCCAAGATTTAAAAATAAAACAAAATTAAAAATCTGATTCCACACTGGACTATATTCAATAAAATCTTATTTGGAGATTTATTTTATAAATAACTTCCACTGTATAAGTTTGACTTGTAATGTACTGTGTTACAAATTTATGTTATAGCTGTTTATAAGATTTTGCTTTTGTAACTTTTAGAGCAGGTAAAGACCACTTATAATATGATCATGTCAAAAAGTCTTTTGATGGTTAACACTATGCTGCTTTTGCATGACAGCACTTATACGATTAACTTTATTAGCTTCTGCTGCATCAAAACTGGATGTTGCTTGTGTTATAATGCATTACACTCTTAAGTATAACTATAAATAGGGGAAGTCTTAATTTATTATAATTGTATAATTATTTATGAGAAGTTATAACTTATAAGGCATATTACGAGACATTATGAATGCAATACAATGCATGTATAATGCCTTTACAATGCATTTATGAATATGGACTTCATAGAAAGTGTTACCGAAAAGTTCAGAAATCAGACCAAGGATTTTTATTTGATACCTGGCAGTGCCGTGATGAAGTCCCTTTGGAGCATGGGTTTGAGGTAGGAGTTTATGTGGCCGTGTTGGTAATGGCACATACGTGAGATCAGGTGTTCCACAAACTCCACCTGATCCGCCTCAGACCACTGATCAAAGAGCTGGATGCACACGTCCTTCTCCTTCTCGTAATTTCCCTCCGACGGTCGCTTCCTGGAGCCTGTCAGCAGCCCATTACTCACCTGAGGACAGAGATAGGTATGCTGGAAGAATCGTACAAGAAAAACAAACAAATAGATATATTAGACCGGGTGAGACAAAATAAACCGGTCCATGATTATTTGGCCCTGTTTACAAGTATTTAGATGCGTTTTGTGCAATCTGATCACAAGTGGACAGTCAAGACGCATAGCCATTTACATCTGTTCGTAATATACAAGTCTCTTTTGACTACTTGTGTTTGGATTTCAAGGGGAGGGTACATGATTTTAATGACGACATATATCAGTCACTACATCAGTGTAGTGCTGCATGATGATAAAGCACAAAACAAAATCCCAATTACATTTCTAATATGCATTTATATGCATTATATGCACTAATATGCATTTTGAGAACAATACTCTATTACAGTATTGTATTAACTGAGATTTGGGTGCTTCCCTTATCTGTGTCACTGCATGTTGATATTATCAAACACACTGAAGAAGTTCTTAAGTTCTTGTGCATGTATACGTATCCGTTTTTTCCCCAAATTTCCCAATCAGGGAGTTCTCTCTTTTCAAAACCACATGTAATTGACAAAGTTTAAAACTCTTGTTTTAGCAAAGTGGTTGATTGACAGGTGAGTGGGTGGTGCTTTGCTGCTGTTCGAATGGATACGCGTTTTCACTACAAGCATAATGTGGTCACATGCATTTTGTTTTGAAAAAAGTATAACCGCACAACTCAATTTATAAACTTATTTCCCTTACCGAGAGCGGTATTTAAGAGAAATAAAAGAGCAGGTGTTAAATGGGGTTGCTATGTTTACTGCCAATATGACTTACCACATCTATAATTTTTCATTCACTTTGGAGTAAGTTACTCAACTATTAGTTCATCAAGCCATTATTCATTATAAAGAAATAAAAGCAATTGAAAGTATATTATTGACACATATCAGCATATGATGCTTTAGTGTTGCAAATAAAATAATTCATCATGCGATTTACTGCTGGCAAATGTAATCTGCAGTTTCCATTCAAACCAATGTCCTATGTGAACATGGGCAACCATGTTACCCTGTGAAATGGTTAAAATGGCTCTTAAACGGTCAAATTCATTAGAACAGACATCGATGAAAAGAAAAACTGTTTAATAATGATACCAAAATTTGTTTATAATATGCAAAACGTCTTTTCTTTGCTCCTTGACAATTCACATTAGACGAATCTGCTGAAAAGGCAAGTAAAATGATTCACATGCACGTGCACATCCCCAGTTAACACGATCCCCCATTGATCCATAACACCGGCATTTTGAGTTATGCAGTTATTCTTCCTTTTTTCAAAAGATTTTTTCTCCATAACTTGCATCTCTGAATCTAAGGTGTGTGTTTCCTTGGTTGTTATTTTCACATTTATTTAACCACATTTGACTACCTCCATATGTGGCTGAATTTGACATATCCAAATTTTTTGGACCCAGTTTACACCAGTCTTTAACGTCTTCAATTTTTCAAACAGATCAGCCAAAATGCATCTGATGTGTGTGATTTTTGCACCACCGAGCAAAATTGCAAAAAGAAACATCGTTTTCAAACAGCCTTCTGAATACACCTTCGTCTACTTTTGATCAAACAAACAGATAGTCCCGCCCACAAAATCACGCCATTGAGTCAATGTTGTGTTGGGCTGGACGGCACACTCGCAGTTTGAGAAAACTAACCTACAGATAGCTAACTTATAGTGTTCTCTGCATATTACGCTGGGATAGGAGAAATTATTTGATCACCGATAAAGTTCACACTTCTGCTTTAATACAAGGAGTAAATGAGGCCTTTGAAAGGATGGATTAGAGATGGATCTAGCAAAGTGAGACTTAAAACTAAACAGTATTTAGAAGGCTTGGAATTGATGCCTTTTACACACATCGATAATCAGAACAAAATTCCTGATGATTATCGATCAATATCGATTGCCATTTTTTTCCAGATATACAGTAAATAGGGCTACTTGTTGCACAATAGTCTTTGTCTCTTCATTCCATTTCTAATTGCATACTTTTCTCTATGACCCTCAGCTTAATGAAACCTATTCAAGGCTGCATAAAGAAATTGCATAATAAACTACGCCATTTCTAATAGTTCAGTTTGCACAGTTACACCAGTTTCATTCACTAACCTGCAAACTCATCAACGCCACTTTAATTCATGAAGTACATATACCTTCAGAACTTTGTGTACAGTGACTAGATTCACAACTTTGGACTGCCACCTGCACTGCATTGACGTATTATGTGTGATTCCTGTGCCTTGTCCTACAGTTGTGTCTAGAAGGGATCCCTCTTTTGTCAACTTCTCGCACATGCGCAGTCTGTTATGTATAGTCTAAGTATTTGTAACTACGTTAATTAGTTAACCATGTTTAAAAGAACGATAAAGTCAAAGATCAGCTCAAGATGGCTAGCAAAATAACAACGACATGCTCATGAACTGCTTTTAATTTTAAACATCATAAGCATTAATTTTACAGTATTAAAACAGCAACATATTTGCCACAGTGATGTACTTGAGAAATCGAGATTGGACGGCGAGCGCTCTTCGTTGCTGCAAGTTCCGCAACTCGTGCTTTTTTCCAGTGAAATCCCATAGAAAAATGCTTACAAATGTGTCCCAACTCAAGATATACATCCACTGAGGTGCAGATGCAATCTTTGTTAATTAAAATATGAAGTTGCATTTGGGCGGATTAGAACCCTAAGCCTCTTATACACAGGGCGAATTAATTACCTTTAGACCACCCAGTCAGACTCCTACTACTGGAGCTGATTGATGTACTTTTCCACTGACTCACCATATCTCATGACTGACAGTAGCATCCACAGAGAAGTTATCAAATTTATTATGTGAAATATTTATTTTAGAGCTTGAATTGATCAAGAATTACTATTTATCAAAACAGACAATTTAAAATAATCTTTAACTAGCGCTCATCATTGCTGTGCGACTTAAAACGCAGTGTATAATCTGTAGAATTGTAGAATCTTGCAAGATTGACGAAAGAGGGATCCCTCTTTCGTCATGACCTTGTCCTACCCACAACACTGAGCTACTTGTCTGGTGTGTGACCGGCTTCAGTATTAAGTAGAGTAAATGCTATATCACCCCTTGTGGTCTCCCAAAGCTATTATGACAGACTATATTACACGGAAGGCAAACTGACAGTGAATTTGAAAGCACACAAATTAGGCTTCTAATTTAAATGTCGGCTAAAATTAATAAACCAATACCTAAAAAAATAGAGAAAATAAAATGCAGATCAATAATCAATTTAATTATATTTCAGGACATTCCTAGCGTTTAGGTATGTTTGCTCAGCAAAGCACAACTCTCCTTGCAGTTCTTAGCCAACCTGTGAAATGGAGATAATCTGTTCCAAAACAGTGAGCTGTGTACCTAGACAGCAAATTAAGGCATCATAATCACATTCCTGATGCAAAGGCCTTTTCAAAAGATACAGTGCTGTGAAAAATTATTTGCCTCCATCCTGATTTCTTCTGTTTTGTGTATAACTCATACTAAATTGTTTCAAAAATTCAAACAAATAATAACAAAACAAAAGGCAATCTGAATAAACACAAAATACAGTTTTTAAATGATAATGTTATTTATTGAAGCAAAAATGTTATCCAATACCAACTGGGCCTGTGTGAAAAATTGCCCTCCAGATACTAAATCCCCAAATCTATGAAACTGCATTCATAATGGGGTTCAGCTGGACTAGACACACCCAGGCCTGATTACTGCCAGCCCTGTTCAATTAACACATAAATAACTTTTTCAGTAGCATGAATTTGGCTAAAAGGTCTCACCCAGTAGCACACTATGCCAAGGTCGAAAGAAATTCCAGAAATTGAGGAAAAAGGTGATTGAAATATATCAGTCTGGTAAGGGATACAAACCTATTTCAAAGGCTCTGGGACTCCAAAGAACCACAGTGAGAGACATTATCTCCAAATGGAGAAAACTTGGCACAGTAGTGAACCTTCCCAGAAATGTCCAACCTTCCAAAATTCCTCCAAGAGCTCAGCGACGAGTCATCCAGGAAGTCACAAAAAAGCCAAGGACAACATCCAAGGAACTGCAAGCCTCTCTCACATCAATAAAGGTCACTGTTCATGACTCCACTACCAGAAAGACACTGGCCAAAAATTCCATCCATGGAAGAGCGGTGAGGCGAAAACCACTGCTAACCCAGAAGAACATTAAGCCTTATCTGAATTTTGCCAAAACACACCTTGATGATCCTCTAACCTTTTTGGGAGAATGTTCTGTGGACTGATGAGTCGAAAGTGGAACTGTTGGGAAGACAGGGGTCCCATTACATCTGGCGTAAATCAAGGCCAAGCATGGTGGTGGTAGTGTGATGGTGTGGTGATGCTTTGCTACTTCAGGGCCAGGGTGCCTTGCAATAATTGAGGGAAACATGAATTCTGCTCTCTACCAGAAAATCCTAAAGGAGAACGTCCGGTCATCAGTCCATGATTTGAAGCTCAAGTGCAACTGGATTATGCAAGACAATGATCCAAAGCATAGGAGTAGGTTCACCTCTGAATGGCTCAAAAGAAGCTAAATTAAAGTTTTGGAGTGGCCTAGTCAAAGTCCTGACTTGATCCCAATTGAAATGCTGTGGCAGGACTTAAACGGGCAGTTCATGCTCGAAAACCCTCCAATGTGGCTGAACTAAAGCAGTTCTACAAAGAAGAGTGGGCCAAAATTCCACCACAGCATTGTGAAAGACTAATCTCCATTTAACGGAAGCATTTGGTTGCAGTTATTGCTGCTAAAGGTGATACAACCAACTATTAAGTTTAAGGGGGCAGTTCGTTTTTCACATGGGTGATGTAAGTGTTGGATAACTTTTTGCTTAATTTTTTTAAGAAATCAGGAAGGGGCAAATACTTTTTCACAGTACTGTACCTCATTTTGGCCACATTCTAAGGCAGCATCACATGTAGCCCATCCTTTGCAGTTTGTCAAACAATTCACCCATGAGGTGTACAAGTCCAGAGAAATGTGGATAACAATTATCATTACACTTCATTCAATACCAAATAATAGGCCCTATTGATAAAATAAGTTCACTTTTACATATTTTACCCAATATCTGTGTGTGACAAGTATGTTCATGCTGATTAAAAGTATTGCATCATTGGCTTAGCAACATGCTAATGTCAAACTATAATGGAATCAACTGGAAGTAGAGTCCCTCATGTGAGGAGTGTTATTTCTGCCTGTGTGAAGCATTCCACTTATGAGGCTCCTTTTCAGTAAGGATGCTGCCTTTGCTGTCTACTGCATACAAAAGGCAGCTACTTTTAAATTTTTGGAAACGAGATAAGGTGCCATAGAAACTTAAATGGTTAGTTCACCCAAAAATGAAAATTCTCACCATTTACTCACCCTCATGCCATCCCAGGTGTGTATGACTTTCTTTCTTTACCAGAATACATTTGAAGAAAAATAGAAAATATCTTCGCTCAGAAGGTCCTTAAAATGCAAGCTGATGGTGACCCAACTTTTGAAGCTCCAAAAAGAACTGACAGTCAGCATAAATGTCATCCATATGACTCCAGCTGTTAAATTAATGTTTTCTAAAGTGACACGATTGCTTTTGGTGTGAAAAATATCAATATTTAAGTACTTTTTAACTATAAACAATAGCTTCTGGTCAGCGGCGGTATGCACATGACGTAATCATGTTGGCATGTTCACACGAGAACTGACACACGTGCGACACACCCGGAAGAGCAGCATTGTTTACAAGTGAGTGAGAGGAATGCTGTACAGAAACTTAATTTGTTTTGGTTTAGATCAGTATTTTTTATGTATGTTTTTTTACAAAGTGCATTTGTGTGCTTATCCTGGATGTCTCAACTGAGGAGAACGTGAATGTCCATAACATGCCAACGCAAATACGTCCCACCAGAGACCGCTTGAACCCAGCACTCTCATGAATGCGTAAACTGCTCCTGACCGAAGCGATGGTTCATAGTTAATAAGTACTTAAAAATGTATCTTTTTCGCACCAAAAGCGATTCTATTGCTTTAGAAGACATTATTTAACTGCTGCAGTCGTATGGATGACGTTTATGATGACTGTCAGTGATTTTTGGAGCTTCAAAAGTCTGATGACCATCCAATTGCATTTTAAGGACCTACTGAGCTAAGATATTTGATTTATTTTTCTTCAAATGTGTTCTGCTGAAGGAAAAAAGTCATACTCACCTGGGATGGCATAAGGGCGAGTAAATGATGAGAGAATTTAAATTTTTGGTTGAACTACCCCTTTACCATTTTGCTAACAGACCTACATAAACCACATCCCTTGTTTGAAGGACATTTCAAAATTGCAAAAAAGAGACTATTGATCCTGAATACAATATCATAAAGGCCTGTGGAAAACGACACAAAAGGTTTTTCAGGCACCGATTAGGCCATGCCCTATAACAAATTCCACTGTCAACAGTGGTTCACCACGTAAAATCCTTCCTAATCCAGGAAGAGGCTAGTCAATGAATTGCTACTGTTTTATGATTTTACTAATTCTACAGACTTTGACGTATGGCAAATTCACCTCACCTTAAACACTGTGGTGATCTTTGGGGAGCGGTCTGCAGTCTGCGAGTCCATGACAGAGGTGTTCTGCATAAGAAAATCACATAATAATTACATTCAATGTTCTCGAAACTAAGAAATAAATGGTACTGTGTGATTTAAATTAAAAACCGAAATCAATACTACAACTGATCCAATATAAAGCCAACATTAAAATGAATCCAACACTCTTATCCACTGAATTGCAACCAAACTACTCAAAACATTAAAGTTATATGGTGATACTTCGATCATCTGCTCTCACAAATTCATGTTCATGTTTCACTGTTTGCTGGAAAGCAGATGAAAGGAGGACTGTACAACAGCTTACAATTTGTGTGCTAAATAACTGGACAGATTCTCCATCAGCGTGTGGTATTGATGGGAGATTGGGCCGAGTGTGTAGGCGTTTGGGTAAGGTGTCAACAGCTGTCCCTTAGCCAAGGCCATAACAAGTATTTGCTTACATCCCAAATACAGGCACAACAGAGATGATGCCATCCATATCATCGCTCTTAATATCCATGATTCAGCACCCGTTTTAATCCACAGCCACGATTCTTACCATGAATATCAGACAAACTCTTTACAAACGTAGATGAAAGCCCTCAGAACTGAAAGTGAAGTGACATCAAAGCTAGACACTGACACATACTTCAGTGATGACAATGTAAAGGTTTCATTTCCAGTCATCTTTAAAGGTCAACAGAGCAGGAACAGCACTACTCATGAGGGTTTCTACTAAAGAGTCTTCATACACAATTCCACATGGTGTGTTGTCTTTAAGCAAAAGGCATTTATCCATCTTCCTCAACCTTCATATACCCAAGTGAACAAACTCAAGAGTACTCACACGTACCATTTTCACTGTATCCATGGCAACAAGAAGCAAATCCACTCTGATTCTATAATGCTATTGTATTAAATACCTCGGACATTGATTCATAGAAAGCCTAATTAATCACGCCAATACTTTTTTTAGATGTAATTTTTAATATTGCATGTCAAATCCGTATAGAAATATAAAATATACTGCACATAATATTGAATCCTTACATCCTTATTTCAATAAATATTACATCAAATTGGTGGAGACTACACAGACGTAGTTTCAAAAAGACCAAATTGATCAAAACCTGCATGTTTAATCAGCAAACAACTTTTCAAAGCTATTTTGGTTTTAATCAATTTTCATAATAAACGTCTAACACTTGAAAAAACATACTTGATATTAAAAATGTGTTCTTTAAAACCGAAGTAATCGCAATTGGTTTACATAGGCTAATGATTGGATCTTGTTAGCCACTTAGCTGCTTGCTAAAACTGTGTATTTCACAACAATGGATGTTACTGATAAAGTCTTGTGGGCACTTATAATAGAAATATTCACTTATCCAACCACTGTTCAAGAAAAAATTATGATAAAATTTTCCGTTTGATCACCATCTGACTAAAAGCGTCACCAGAAACTGACAACACGATCGGTTACTTCCTATTACGCAGCTTTAAACGCCTTTTAAAATATGTCGTGAGATGAAAACGGGGAGTGTTAGTATGTCAGAAATAATACGTATAAACATTACAAAACACTGTTAAGAGGACTGAACCTTGAAATTCAACAGTTCTTCGCTGTGGCCAAATTATACGCGGAATTGAGTGGCGCAGAGGCGCCGCAGTGAAGCTCGACTCGCCGGCTGAAGTCGATGAGACACCGACTCACCACGATGCCGCGGTAGCTTTCTTCCCTCCTCCTCCGTCACTTAGTTTATATCATCAAACATCGCCCAATACAATATCTCAGCTTGTTCATTAACACCCCAGTTGTTCTAACAAGTGAAAGACAAAAGGAAGAGGGCGAAGGAACGAACAAGAAAGCCAAAGAGCCAGCGATACAGAGCAGGGCCCTCCCTGTCAGTCGTGCCAGCCATTTCTCTCTTAGTACTAACCCCTCCTTCCACCCACCAACTCAATCGATCCTTACTTACTTAACAAGCTGATTATATTCACACGGACTGCCCTCACAAACGGCCATATCTTTATATAAAGTCTTGTGAACAGACTGAACCCCGTTTTCAAAAGCAGAACCGAGGACTCACCATCAGCTCCAGGGTTTTGTCCTCCATCTCCGGCTCCATGTTTGTTCCCCGAAACTCGCAGTGAAAATGGAAACCCCGCCCTGCGACACAAGCGCGTCACAAAAGGAGGCGGGGAGAGAATCCTTGAGCTGAAACATACGATTGGCTGTCAACTACCCCAAATTGACTAAATGGGCGTTGTCCGCGTCGTGATTGGCTAATTTCTGCTGCTAAGGTACAAAGCGGGTCCAGATACACTACGTCATGACCAATGGGGGATGTAACATGTGAAACAAGATTCGTGATTGGTCGCCGAATAACAAAAAGTGTTTTGTCCACTTCGTAAAACAAATATCGATTGGCTGCTTTCTGGTGCTGGGGTAAAGAATGGGGTTATCCCCGATGATTTCGCCGATACCAAACTACCAAAGCTTGGAGGAATCTTAAAAAAAACAAAAACAAAACAACAAACCGTATCGCTCCACAATTAATTACATATACATAAATACATCGGGGAAATAAGTTCACCAGCTTTACAATCCCTACGGAAATCTAAAGTTACCTCATAAGGCAAAATAATAAAATACCCCCTTTCGAATATAAAACTCATTTTAATTTGCCCCTAAATAAGATTTACTTGGCAAAACAAACAGGCTTTAAGTGCAACTTGAAAACAATGAGAACGTTTAATGTCTGTGTCCATATGTAACAAATGATTTATACAAAATTGTGATGGATCAAAGAAAATGAGAAAATATACAACGTGTTAAAATATTGTGGGTCTTTAATGTTTTCCCCCTTTTACATTATTGGGTTTTCTAGTTCCGGTTTATTTTTGTAGGTGCCAGAACACCAACCATGCCACAATTATTGAAGGTCCAAAATGCCATTTACTTGCATTACCTTTCTTCTAAAACCAATCTGTTGTTACAACTGGGCAAAAACAAATTAGAGCTTTGTGTGGTTGACCACAGGCTCAGAAGATTTGACTTCTAAAAGGGAATTAAACAGCCAAACTGACATATACTCACTCACGCATCACAGTTATCACAGTAACCCCCACCCCTAAAACGATCCAAACTGACAATTTCCATGCATGTGTTCTGCTGGCAAAGAAGCCACCAATGAGTGCTGAAGGGTCGAGCTAAGATTTTATGTTGTGTTGAAGTTAGGGTCCAGACGCAGGTACACTGTGCTGTCATGTCTCTCAAACTGCAAAATTCAGGCACTCATATATAGTTTATTTTGAGAATTTGCATCTCCTGGGGGCTGAGGAAAACAAGTGAGGGAAATGTATGGAGAAAGACGGTTCAAGGTCTTCGTGGAGGAATTGCTGGAGCACAGGGAGGTGGGTCCAGTTACTATAATGGTCCACTTGAGGGCAAGAAACGCCTAAACGTGGGAACAATACGATGGGAGGTGTACTGCTGGCTCAGAGTGCATCACCACCACCACACTGGTTTACAGCAGAAACAAGGCAACAAATCATGTCTGGGCTAACCAGGAAATTAAATGCAGGCCTAGCAATGGGCTTGAGGTGGCTATGTAAGCAGTACAGATCTAATCGTTCGCTACTGCTTTCTTCATACACTGAATAAGAGAAAATATAATACATTTTCAATAAAATACAACAGCAGCAGATGCCATTATAAAAGGAGAGGTAAAAGGATGAAAGGAGTGAGATTAGAATGGAAGAAAAAGTAGATCTGAAAGCCTAGTGTGTGTTGTGAAGAGCTGAGGCAGGACAGGCAGACCGACCATGGCCATGCTGTTGCGATGACCCGGTATTTAGTGGAGAAAACTCTGTCTCTCCCAGTCCAGAGATGTAATCACTGCATTTCTACAGCCAGGGAAACATCTGCCATCTTTTCAAATTCGTATTCTCCCTCCTGCTGATTCAATTTCCTTCGCTCCCCTGCCGTTTGCGGGGTATGTGAGGGGGGAATCTTATTTTTGAAATTTCTTTTGTGTCAGTCCCGACTACCTAGTAGTCATCTAAATCAAAGAATTCATCGTCATCTCCCTGGTACTCCATGCCTTGGAAATCCACCCGGTACCTCAAAATTCCTTAAAAGAACAAGTACATAAGGTGAAAAAATGCCCCTTGATATCATTAAAAATAACATTTCTCTATTCGGATGACTCAAATAATAATGTGGAAGAATACTTACCACCGATGCCTCCAAAGCCTTTCACAAACTGTGATCCCTCCTGGCTCTTGTCTGTAACTATTTCCAGCGTGGCCCCAAATTTCTTGTAGTTATTGGCGAACCACTCAAGCAGCGGCATGCTCTCGATCAGCTCATGCTCCTGACCCGTCTAAAAACAAAAATAAACATACAGTACAGTCCTCATTCTGGAACCACACATTGGTTTTATACTGAAAAGTAAATACTACAAAACAAGAGGGAAGTTCGCTCAGTTCAACCAAATGTGCATACAGTGGGGTCCAAAAGTCTGAGACCACAAGAGAAAACTCTTTTTGCTTTTGCATTTTTTCTAATTCAATTTTTCATAAAAATAATATTTTACATTTGCATAACAATCATGTTCATATGAATGAGAATTTTAGTTTGTACTAATTAATAATTATAATAATGAATAATTATTAATTTACTAATTTTTACAATTAGCTTTTGAATCCCAGATTTACAAAGTGGACTTTTGAACCTCACTGTATATTCATAAGACATACGTATATTTATTATAAAATAACTGAAGCCAATTATATATAAAAGGTTTCTTCTTTTAAAATTTAGAATTCCTAAAACTTTTTTACTAGGGTTAAACTATTTTGAATCCTTGATTTTAATGTGGCATTTCTCAAACAATTGGATCCCACTGTAAATACTGAAACATAAAAACAGAACTGCAGTGACATCCTAATCGTTCAAGGAATATTCCAGATTCAATACAAGTTAAGCTCAATCAACAGCATTTGTTGCATAATGTTGATTTACCACAAAATTAATTTTGACTCGTCCCTCCTTTAAAAAAAAAAAAAAAAAAAAAAAGCAATTTTTTTCAAGAAAAAATTGATAAAATTTTCCGTTTGATCACCATCTGACTAAAAGCGTCACCAGAAACTGACAACACGATCGGTTACTTCCTATTACGCAGCTTTAAACGCCTTTTAAAATATGTCATGAGATGAAAACGGGGAGTGTATGTCAGAAATAATACTTATAAACATTACAAAACACTGTTAAGAGGACTGAACCTTGAAATTCAACAGTTCTTCGCTGTGGCCAAATTCTACGTGGAATTGAAACACTTAAAATGGAAGTTATAACTTATAAATTTTATAAAAGCACTTACATTAATTCTTTTGTTAAATCTCATTTATTATTTGAGCTGTAAAGTTGTTTAAATCGTAATCTTTACAGTCATTTTTGGGTTTTAGGGTTTGTTGACATTACATCGTCATTTCTATGAAGTTGTAAAATTGGCTATAACTTCACACAAAAAAGATTGTGATTTTCTCATAGTAAAATCATGTTTACATGCATACTGTTTGTCTTGTAGCTATACTTTACGTTAAAAAATTAGCCCTCAATCACTTCCATTGTAAATGCCTCACTGGAACCCAGATTTTTGCTTGTTTTAAAGAAAAGGAGAGGGAAGTCAAAATTACTTTTTGTGGTACTCAATAGTATGCCACAAATGCTGTCGATTGAGCTTAACTTGTATTGAACCCCGAATATTCCCTTAAGGATCAGGCTTTTTACTCATAAGCTGACAATCTGATTTTTGGTCTTGGTACAACTTCAGTTACTGAGATTGTCCAGCAATAAGTTCATTTACAATGTATTTGGTAATATCTTTTCACTTGCCTCTTTGTCAGTGAAATGTGACTTGTCCTTCTCCTGTTCTGGTGTCAGGTAAAGTACCTTTTCATCTAATAACAAAAGAATGTAAATTAAAACCAGAAAGGACAATTTTTATATTTTAAAAACACACGTTACATTTACATGCAAAGTTATAATTGAGCTACAGCAGAGTTTAGTGTATTCATGCTACAGTGTATTCAGCTACAGGGTTGGGAGGGTTACTTTTGAAATGTAATACAGACTACATGCTGTAAAATGTAATTTGTAACGTATTCCGTTAGATTACTCAAGGTCAGTAACGTATTCTAAATACTTTAGATTACTTCAGCACTGGTAGATTTTTTCACTTGTTTTGACAATAAAAACTCTGCCAGTACAGTAAGACAAAATACACATGTTAAAAATACATTCTCTGAAAAACCTAAATATCTTATGCAGTGTTGTTTCTAAAACAAGATAAATCAAACCGATCTTGTTTTAAGGATTTTTAAATATTTTTACAGGAAAACAATACAAAAATTATCATCAAGAATATGATTTTTGCCCTAATATCAAAGGTCTTACTAGAAAAAAAGAAATTATGATCCAACGTGAATTTTCTTGATAAAAAAATAAGATAGTGCCTGATAACATGTGCATGTAAAATGGCTAGAAATAGCATTTTAGCTTAGCATAAAGCTGACAATTTACACAAGGTTTATTTCTATTTCTTCTGCTCAAAACTTACTTCAAACTTCTGTCTGCTCGTATGAATGTAACACATCATAAGAAAGTGTTTCACCGCTGTTCAAATGCACTTTGGATCACATCATTTATATGTATAAATGTTTTCCATCTGAAAGGACTAAATATTAAATGAAACAAATGACAATAAAATGCAAAGTAATCTCTTCAGTAATCAAAATACTTTTTGAATGTAACTATTCTAATTACCAATGATTTAAATTGTAACTGTAGTGGAATACAGTTACTTATATTTTAATCCTGTTACATGTATTCCATTACTCCCCAACCCAGTTCATCTATCAGTCAAAGTATATTCCACAATGTAAACATACTGATTGTGATAATGAGAGAGAGAATGTGTATACCATTTTCCGGTGTAGTGTTTTCCCCATGACAACGTAGGACATAACGCATGGTGTCTAGATTCTCGTAAACTATTAGAATCTCCACTGCTCCCATCTCCAGCGCTTTGAGTGTGTCTTCAACTCCGAAACAGTACTTCCCTGTATCCTGACTGATCTCATCAAAATATCGGCCTGAAATCAGAGAAATGACTCACTACACAACCAAGGACATCATAAAACTTCAAATATGCATACAGTCATTAATCAATTTCCCTGAATTTTAACCTGTTGATTTTACAGAAAGTCATAGGTTTTATTATACTTAACTAAATACCATAATAGAAGTATCTAATGAAATGTGCCTGGTGGTCCATCACCCTCATCCAACCTGTAAATTATTCTTACCAATTAGTTTCTTTTCTTGGATGAATTTAACATTAGACAGCACTTCTGCCGAGAGCTCAATGGCCTGGTTGAATCCATTTTCTCCTCCATACGATATGTCGACCAACTTCAGAACCTTTGCTTGTAATCTCTGTATGTTTGCAAAAAAAGACAATAAAGTCAGAAAAGACAGTGATAAATTATGACTGTTAGAAGATGATTAAATGGACAACACACCGGATCAAACATATCTGACTGGCTGAGCTCCGTTTTGAAGTCAGCTGATCCGGCGAGCACCAGTCCTGCCACATTGACCTTATCATTGGACACAAACAGTTGTACAGCAGTCTCTGCTACTTTACGCACGTAGTTATGTCTCTTCTCCATCCTCAAACGTGCGAATCGCAGAGCAGACTGACCTCCTCTACCTGGGAGTGAAGATCCAAGTCAGTACGCTCTTTTAAAAAAAATTCAATTAGGAAAGAGTCACCATAAGCAGTTTGAAAAAAAATCTTACCATGTTTTTTGGGAAGGTCCACGGTAAACTTGTGCAGCACCTCCCTCGTGTTTCCTTGTAAAGTCCCAAAAAGGGCACCACTACCATCAATCACAATAAAGCCAAACTTACTGTCGTCTGACAGCAGCGCTGTTAAAGCCTGCAGACATAAATGGTATTAGTTGAAATGTAATCAAAATCTTTTTTTTTGTCCACCTTTTATCCATCAGGCAAAAATAGTAGAGTCTGATCCCTTAGTTAAGTAATAGCAGACCAAGACAAGCTGCATGACTTGAGGTATCATTCATGTCCAAGCACAAACAGTGCAATACAAAGTTCAATACTTAGGGTAAGGGAGTTGTTTTAGATAAAGTTAAATGTTTGTTTAGGCTAGAGGTAGACCAATATATCGGTTTTACAGATTAATCGGTACTGATAGTTGCTTTTTGGAACTATTGATATCGACGAGGAAGGGGGCATGGCTGTGATGATGCATGCCTGGCGCTGAGTTGACTAATCAGCGAGAGAGAGATAAGGGTGGCAGAGAGAGAGAGACACATGCAGCAGTGTTTTGTGTGTGCGTCTTTGTTTGTTTTGAAGTTTATGTTATGTTTGAGTTCAGTTTGTTATTAAAGTTTTACGTTGACTGTACAGCTGGTTCCCGCCTCCTCCTTGCCCATCTTAAGAACTTCGTTACACTGGTGCGAAACCGGTGAAGGAGGATGCGCTGTTGTAGAGTCCTCGCCACTGCCGTCTACCAGGAGCCGGAGGAACCACTGCCGTCAGCCAAGAAGCAGAGGAGCCGTTGCCGTCCACCATGGGATGGAGGACTCACTGCCATCCACCAGGGGAGGAGCGGCTGTTGTCCGCCAGGGGGCGGAGGAGTGGCTGAGGACCAGGCGACAGCATGTCCGGGGACCGGCGAGCCACTTTTTCTTTCAGTCTCGTTCTCTCTCCTCTCTACCTCTCCTCGTCTCTCTCAGTTTCCCAGGAAGCAGGGAAGGCCGGCCAAAATGGCAACACCTCCCCTCCAGGAAGGGAGTAAGTCAGGCCAGAGGTCTCCTGGCCTGAATCTGGTGGAGTGTGATGAGGATGGGGGCGTGGCCGGGCCGTGATGACGCACGCCTGGCGCTGAGTTGACTAATCAGCGGGAGAGAGATAAGTGGGGCTGGAGATGCCAGTTAGAGAGAGAGATGCACACAGCAGTGTAACAGTTTGGGAAAGGAGGATGCTAGAACCAGCTGAACAGTCAATGGAAAACTTTAACAAACTGAACTCAAACATAAACTGCAAAACAAAGACGCACACACAAAACACTGCTGCGTGCGTCTCTCTCTCTCTAACTGGCGTCTCAAACTGCACTTAGGATCTGTGAAGAGGATGTGTGCCGGGTCTTCCGAAAAACAAAAGACAAGGAAAGCACAGGGCCCAGATGGTGTTTCACCCACTTGTCTAAAATCCTGTGCCAACCAACTTGCCCCCACCTTCACACAAACTTCAACACAATCACTGGAACACTGTGAAATTTCCAGCTGCTTCAAATGCTCCACATCATCCCTGTCCCAAAGAATCGCCAAGATCGCAGGACTTAATGACTACAGACCCATCACTCTGACGTCTGTGGTCATGAAGTCATTTGACAGACTGGTGTTGGCTCACCTGAAGGACATCACTGGACCCTTTCTGGATCCCCTTCAATTTTCTTAGAGCAAACAGGTCTGTGGATGATGCAGTCAACATGGGATTGCATCATATCCTGCAACATCTGGACAGACCAGGGACATATGCAAGGATCCTTTTTGTGGACTTCAGTTTGACTTAACACCATCATCCCAGCTATTCTCTGAACTAAATTAACCCAACTCTCTGTTCCCACCTCTATCTGTCAGTGGATCACCAGCTTTCTGACAGACAGGCAGCAGCTAGTGAGACTGGGGAAATTTACTTCCAGCACCTGTACGATCAGCACTGCCCCCTGCCCTCCTTTCAAGAACTGTACACTTCCAGAGTGAGGAAAAGGGCTGGAAAAATCACTTTGGACCCCACTCTCCCAGCCCACTACCTTTTTGAACTGTTGCCTTCTGGCCGGCGCTACAGAGCACTGAGCACCAGAACAGTCAGGCACAAGAACAGTTTTTTCCCCTCAGGTTAACCATCTCAAGAACAGTTAAAAATGCCCCAATGAACAATAATTATGTGCAATACACAGCTTAGTTTATTTATATCTAACATATCCTACCTCTTCTGCCATTAAATTCCCTTGCACTATCTGTAACAGATTTGTATTTGTACTAACGATTATTTTTTTTCTCAATTAATCTAACGATTCTTTTTCCGATTAGTCGATTAATTTGCTGATTATTCTAAAGATATTTTATAATTATTACTAACAATTAACCCAAAATAAATATAAAAAACTTGTCATTAGTATTTCAATATTTTATTAAATCATGTTCTCTTAAATGTACAAGAAACAAAGTGTGCACTGCAGGGCATTATTCTGCAACAAAAAAACAGTGTTACTATGAATGCAAACTTTAATACAGTGAAAAAGACACTATTAGCATAACAAATATATATAAATAAAAATTTCCAACATTCTTTTGAATGTCCATGTACTAAAATAAAATATTTTATGCCATGAGTGTACCTTCATTAACTATTAGTATTATTTTGAATAGCCATGGAAAATGAAGCAATGTGATAATTTTACCTGATCGCAAAAAGTAGACCGTTAATTTACTTTACGAAAGCATGGGAAATTTTTTGCAAATCTTCTGTAAATTAGCACTTTCGTTTGGGCATTGTTTCCACTCAGCTGTCATTTGCTGCTGCTGTCAAGCAACTGTTTGATGCCGAACACAACAGCACTTCACGCGTTCGCGGAGAGATTGACAGGTAGGAATTTGGCCAATAGTTGCTGCAAGCCTCTTATAATTGACCAATTGGTGTGCGAGAAGACGAGACTTACAAAGAGGGGTTAAAGCAATGCAAACATGCATGCACACACAATGAAGTATTAGACCAGATGCACATCATAATGCAACTAAAGCCGAATCCCGGACATTTTTGCAAATTTAGAAATCCTGGCCGGATGCTTCAAGGTCCGAAAAAGAGGACATGTCCAGGAAAAAGAGGACGTATGGTCACCCTACGTTAGCAGCGGTGCAGAAATTACTTTTAACATGGGGGCGATGAGGAAACATTTAGAAAATCAATTTAAAGTGACTACTACTAACAGAAACACGTGTTGTAATACTAACATGTCATGCTTGGGTGGGGACAAAAGTAAACAGGACTTACGGTGCTGCCTCGCTGCCATCTTGACAAAGCGCTCTGGGATGCTTTCGCTTCAAGTGTTCGTTCATGGCGGTTGTACTGCTGTGATAAGCCATTTCCAATTTGCATAGCTTACACAGCAACACATTGTTGGGTCTCTGGCTAAAATACTCCCACGCTTTAGATGACCGTAGGAGAGTTTTTTTTTTTGGCTGCAGCTTGTTCTTCGGAGGAATCCATACTTAAACCGGGCGCTGCCATTTTAATTACTCCATTGCGACGCGCCAACACGTTATGCAAATCGACATATTTCTGTAATCGATGATGTCGATGAATCGTCCCAGCCCTAATCTGTACATATATACAGTACTGTGCAAAAGTCTTAGGCACGTAAGATGTTTAACAAAACTTTGTCGAGATGGTTATTTATATCTTTAGCTGTAGTGTGTCAATAGGTAATATACATTTTAGACTCCCAAACATTCCTTCTGCAAATAGAATAGAACATGTAGCCCTGCAACAGATGGCATGGCCACACAGACCCCCACTGAACATTGAGTCAGTCTGGGAATACATGAAGAGACAGAAGCAATTGAGACTAAATATGTAGAAGAACTGTGACGAATTCTCCAAGAAGCTTGGAACATCCTATCTGAAAAACTGAGTCTAGGTGTCCCTAGGAGAATTGGTGCTGTTTTGAAGGCAATGTTGGTCACAACAAATATTGATTTAGCTTTTTTTTTTATGTTTACTAGACGCTGGATGATGTTAACTGAAAAATGAAAACTAATTATGGCATTATTTTTGAAGAAATCCTCACTATGCAACATTTTTCACAAGTGCCTAAAACTTTTGCACAGTACTGTGTGTATACAGTGGTGTGAAGAAGTGTTTGCCCCCTTCCTGATTTCTTATTTTTTTGCATGTTTGTCACACTTAAATGTTTCAGATCATCAAACAAGTTTAAATATTAGTCAAAGATAACACAAGTAAACACAAAATGCAGTTTTTAAATGAAGGTTGTTATTATTAAGGGAAAACAAAATCCAAAACTACATGGCCCTGTGTGAAAAAGTGTTTGCCCCACCTGTTAAAACATAACTGTGGTTTATCACACCTGAGTTCAATTTCTCTAGCCACACCCAGGCCTGATTACTGCCACACCTGTTCTCAATCAAGAAATCACTTAAATAGGACCTGCCTGACAAAGTGAAGTAGACCAAAAGATCTTCAAAAGCTAGACATCATGCCGAGATCCAAAGAAATTCAGGAACAAATGAGAAAGAAAGTAATTGAGATCTATCAGTCTGGAAAAGGTTATAAAGCCATTTCTAAAGCTTTGGGACTCCAGAGAACCACAGTGAGAGCCATTATCCACAAATTGTGAAAACATGGAACAGTGGTGAACCTTCCCAGGAGTGGCCGGCCAACCAAAATTACCCCAAGAGCGCAGCGACGACTCATCCAAGAGGTCACAAAATACCCCATAACAACATCCAAAGAACTGCAGGCCTCAATTGCCTCAGTAAAGGTCAGTGTTCATGACTCCACCATAAGAAAGAGACTGGGCAAAAATGGCCTGCATGGCAGAGTTCCAAGACGAAAACCACTGCTGAGCAAAAAGAACATTAAGGCTCGTCTCATTTTTGCCAGAAAACATCTTGATGATCCCCAAGACTTATGGGAAAATACTCTGTGGACTGACGAGACAAAAGTTGAACTTTTTGGAAGGTGTGTGTCCCATTACATCTGGCGTAAAAGTAACACCGCATTTCAGAAAAAGAACATCATACCAACAGTAAAATATGGTGGTGGTAGTGTGATGGTCTGGGGCTGTTTTGCTGCTTCAGGACCTGGAAGACTTGCTGTGATAAATGGAACCATGAATACTGCTGTCTACCAAAAAATCCTGAAGGATAATGTCCGGCCATCCGTTCGTGACCTCAAGCTAAAGTGAACTTGGGTTCTGCAGCAGGACAATGATCCAAAACACACCAGCATGTCCACCTCTGAATGGCTGAAGAAAAACAAAATGAAGACTTTGGAGTGGCCTAGTCAAAGTCCTGACCTGAATCCTATTGAGATGCTGTGGCATGACCTTAAAAAGGCAGTTCATGCTAGAAAACCCTCCAATGTGGCTGAATTACAACACTTCTGCAAAGATGAGTGGGCCAAAATTCCTCCACAACACTGTAAGACTCATTGCAAGTTATCGCAAACGCTTGATTGCAGTTGTTGCTGCTAAGGGTGGCCCAACCAGTTATTAGGTTTAGGAGGCAATCACTTTTTCACACAGGGCCATGTAGGTTTGGATTTTGTTTTCCCTTAATAACAACAACCCTTATTTAAAAACTGCATTTTGTGTTTGTGTTATCTTTGACTAATATTTCAACTTGTTTAATGATCTGAAACATTTAAGTGTGACAAACATGCAAAAAAATAAGAAATCAGGAAGGGGGCAAACACTTTTTCACACCACTGTATATATCTTTTTGTCTACTGTGTATTTCTATATATACTTATTTTCTATTTTTATTATTTTTTTATCATCTCCATCTTGTTGTATTGTTTGTGCACTGGAAGCTTCTGTCACCAAGACAAATTCCTTGTATGTGTAAGCATACTTGGCAAAAGAGCTCATTCAGATTCTATGAACAAATAGGCCATACTAAATTTATAAACGTTTAACGTCATAATGAACAAAACCACAATCGAACCCATGAATGGCTTACTTATAATTGAGAATGAACAATAACCCAGGATAGTAGAACATATTTTGACAAAAAATAAAAAAAGTTACATATTTCACTTTTATTGATCTTTCATTAGTGACCATATTCATACATATTTCAGTCCTCACTTCAATGCATAATTTTACTTTTTGGATTAGCTAAATCAAGGGTTTTTAATTGAAGCGAGGGCATACAAAAAAAAATGATAATAATAATCTATGGAAACATGTCCCTTCAGCACAAACATACCATCTCCAACTTCATATCTTGTGAACAGTAATAAAAAGACCACATCTGGAAAAAATATACATAAATCCTTTATATGGTGAATATGGTGCCGAGTATGGCTGCTGCGTTGCGAGCTCCGAAACAACATTGCAGTTTGTTTGTTTGTTTTGTTTACAGTTCTTATGTTTTTTGTCTTGGATGTTGTCTGCCTTATTGTCTAAGACAGACAAAAAAAAAAAAAAAAAAATGCACATTGGTTTTGCAATTGCACACCGTAAACCGGACTTCAAATTCCTCAATGCCGACCCGCTGTTTACAAACACGCCAGCGGAGCCCTTTGTCTGGGCAGCCCGGCCATGGAAACGCAGAAGGAAAAGGGGAAGGAGAGCCGGCGTTCTCATCGGAGTAAGACGTCGCGCAAATTGACCCCCGCTACCCAGTATTCTACTGGCCAATGTTAAGTCTCTGGACAACAAGCTCTGCGAGCTGAGAGCGCGGATCTCTTTCCAACGAGATACGACGGACTGCTGCATTATTTGCCTTATGGAAACTTGGATGTCTGCTGAGATTCCAGATTCAGTCATCGAACCCGTAGGGTTCTCCGTACACCGAGCGGACAGAGCGAAAGACCTGCCAGGTAAAAGCAGAGGTGGTGGTGTATGTTTTATGATCAACAAATCCTGGTATGATCAGAGGAACGTACATTCTATCAAGTCTTTCTGCTCTCCTGATCTGGAATTTCTCATGCTTCTGTGTCGACCATTCTGGCTACCGAGGGAATTCACAGCGGTCATTATCACTGCTGTGTACATCCTGCCACAAGCCGACAAAGACCGGGTACTCAAGAAACTGTATGGGAGTATAAGTGAGCAGGAAACCGCACACCCTGAGGCCGCATTCATTGTGACCGGGGACTTTAACAAAGCCAATTTCATATAAATCACACCAAAATACCACCAACACATCAGTTTCAACACACGAGGGGACCGGGTTTTGGACCATTGCTACTCTCCCTTCCGGGATGGCTACAAATCCCTCCCCCCACCCACCATTTGGCAAACCGGACCACTCTTCCATTCTGCCCGCTTACAGGCAGAAACTGAAACAGGAAGCACCCACCCTCAGAATGATCCAGTGCTGGTCGGACCAATCAGATTCTACACTACAAGACTGTTTTGATCATGCAGACTGGGAGATGTTCCGGTCCGCCTCTGATGACGACATCGAGCTTTACGCTGATAGCGTAACGAGTTTCATCAGAAAGTGCGTAGAGGATGTTGTTCCGACCAAAACAAAACGGATCTACCCCAACCAGAAGCCATGGATAAATAGCGATGTTCGCGCGACACTTGATGCGCGGACTTCCACTTTTAATTCCGGGAATGCGGAGGAGCATAAACAAGCCAGTTATGCACTCCGCAAAACTATCAGAGCAGCCAAACGCCAGTACAGGGACAAGATTGAAGGACAGTTCAACACCACCAACTCTAGAAGCATGTGGCAGGGAATTAATATCATCACAGACTTTAAACGGAATAAAAACTCTGCCGTGAACACTGCTGCCTTTCTCCCGGATGAGCTAAATACTTATGCTTGTTTCGAGGGAAATAACAACGCCCTCACGGAGAGAGCTCTCACGGCCGAAGCTACAGAGGTTAGTTCACTCTCCGTCTCTGTAAGGGATGTAACTCGATCCTTCCGACGGGCGAATATCCATAAAGCCGCGGGTCCAGACGGCACTCCGGGCCACGTCAGAGCATGCGCGAACCAACTGGCTGGTGTTTTTATGGACATTTTCAACCTTTCCCTCTCCTTGTCTGTGGTCCCCACATGCTTCAAAACATCCACCACTGTGCCTGTACCAAAGCAATCCAAAATCGCTTGCTTAAATGACTGGTGTCCAGTTGCTCTGACCCCCGTCTTCAGCAAATGCTTTGAGAGACTAATCAGAGATTACATCTGCTCTGTGCTGCCCCCCTCACTGGACCTATTGCAGTTTGCTTACCGCAACAACCGCTCCACTGATGATGCCATTGCATCTACACTACACACTGCTCTCTCCCACCTGGAAAAAAGGAACACTTATGTGAGAATGCTGTTTATAGACTACAGCTCAGCATTCAACACCATAGTGCCCTCCAAGCCTGATGTGAAACTCTGGGCTTAAACAGCTCGCTATGCAGCTGGATCCTGGACTTCCTGTCAAGCAGACGCCAGCTGGTTAGAATGGGCAGCAACATCTCCTCACTGACCCTCAATACTGGAGCCCTGCAGGGCTGTGTTCTCAGCCCACTCCTGTATTCCCTGTACACACATAACTGTGTGGCAACACATAGCTTCAATGCCATCAAGTTTGCTGATGATACCACAGTGGTAGGTCTGATCACTGACAATGATGAAACAGCCTACAGAGAGGAGGTGCCCACTCTGACACACTGGTGTCAGGAGCACAACCTCTCCCTCAACATCAGCAAGACAGAGAACACAGTCCCATCACCATCAATGGAACACCAGTGGAGAGAGTCAGCAGCTTCAAGTTCCTCGGTGTCCACATCACTGAGGAACTTACATGGTCCGTCCACACTGAGGCCGTTGTGAAGTAGGCTCATCAGCGCCTCTTCTTCCTGAGAAGGCTGAGGAAGTTTGGAATGAACTGCCACATCCTCACACGGTTCTACACCAGCACTGTAGAGAGCATCCTGACTGGCTGCATCACTGTCTGGTACGACAATAGCACCGCCCACAACCGCAAAGCCCTGCAAATGGTGGTGCGAACTGCAAGACACATCATCGGAGGTTAGCTTCCCTCCCTCCAGGACATATATACCAGGCGGTGTGTGAAAAAGCTTGGAGGATCATCAGAGACTGCAGCCACCCGAGCCATGGGCTGCTCTCACTGCTACCATCAGGCAGGCGGTATCGCAGCATCAGGACCCGCACCAGCCGACTTCATGACAGCTTCTTCCCCCAAGCAGTCAGACTTTTGAACGCTTGATCTCTCACAATCAATATACACTATATTGCCAAAAGTATTCGCTCACCCATCCAAATAATTGAATTCAGGTGTTCCAATCACTTCCATGGCCACAGGTGTATAAAATGAAGCACCTAGGCACGCAGACTGCTTCTACAAACATTTGTGAAAGAATGGGCCGCTCTCAGGAGCTCCGTGAATTCCAGCATGGTACTGTGATAGGATGCCACCTGTGCAACAAGTCCAGTCGTGAAATTTCCTCGCTACTAAATATTCCACAGTCAACTGTCAGTGGTATTATAACAAAGTGGAAGTGATTGGGAATGACAGCAATTAAAATGACAGAGCGGGGTCAGCGGATGCTGAGGCGCATAGTGCGCAGAGGTCGCCAACTTTCTGCAGAGTCAATCGCTACAGACCTCCAAAGTTTATGTGGCCTTCAGATTAGCTCAAGAACAGTGCGTAGAGAGCTTCATGGAATGGGTTTCCATGGCCGAGCAGCTGCATCCAAGCCATACATCACCAAGTGCAATGCAAAGCGTCGGATGCAGTGGTGTAAAGCACGCCGCCACTGGACTCTAGAGCAGTGGAGACGCGTTCTCTGGAGTGACGAATCACGCTTCTCCATCTGGCAATCTGATGGACGAGTCTGGGTTTGGCGGTTGCCAGGAGAACGGTACTTGTCTGACTGCATTGTGCCAACTGTGAAGTTTGGTGGAGGGGAGATTATGGTGTGGGGTTGTTTTTCAGGAGCTGGGCTTGGCCCCTTAGTTCCAGTGAAAGGAACACTGAATGCTTCAGCATACCAAGAGATTTTGGACAATTCCATGCTCCCAACTTTGTGGGAACAGTTTGGGGATGGCCCCTTCCTGTTCCAACATGACTGCGCACCAGTGCACAAAGCAAGGTCCATAAAGACATGGATGAGCGAGTTTGGTGTGGAAGAACTTGACTGGCCTGCACAGAGTCCTGACCTCAACCCGATAGAGCACTTTTGGGATGAATTAGAGCGAAGACTGCGAGCCAGGCCTTCTCGTCCAACATCAGTGTCTGACCTCACAAATGCGCGTCTGGAAGGATGGTCAAAAAGTCCCATAAACACACTCCTAAACCTTGTGGAAAGCCTTCCCAGAAGAGTTGAAGCTGTTATAGCTGCAAAGGGTGGGCCGACATCATATTAAACCCTATGGATTAAGAATGGGATGTCACTTAAGTTCATATGCGTCTAAAGGCAGATGAGCGAATACTTTTGGCAATATAGTGTACATCAGCACTGCACTTTATTAATCTTATTATCTCACACTGGACTGTCATAAATTATATTCTCTCTTAACAACACACTAGCAACTGACTATCAACCAACAGCCTGAATGTCAATACAGTACAATACAACCTACTGTATATTTTATATAGCTGTGCTGAAAAGTTTGCATACCATGGCAGAAATTGTGAAATTTTGGCATTGATTTTGAAAATATGATTGATCATGCAAAAAAAAAAAAAAAAAAAAAAAAAAAAAAGTCTTTTAAGGATAGTGATCATATGAAGCCATTTATTATCATACTGTTGTTTGGATCCTTTTTAAATCATAATGGTATCAGAAATCACCCAAAAGGCCCTGATCAAAAGTTTATATACCCTTGAATGTTTGGCCTTGTTACAGAGATACAAGGTGACACACACAGGTTTAAATGGAAATTAAAGGTTAATTTCCCACACCTGTGGCTTTTTAAATTGCAATTAGCACCTGTGTATAAATAGTCAATGAGTTTGTTAGCTCTCATGTGGATGCACTGAGCAGGCTAGATACTGAACCATGGGGAGCAGAAAAGAACTGTCAAAAGACCTGTGTAACAAGGTAATGGAAATTTATAAAGATGGAAAAGGATATTAAAAGATACCCGAAGCCTTGTTCAATCACTTATTAAGAAGTGGAAAATTCGGCAGTCTCTTGATACCAAGGTCAGGTAGACCAAGAAAGATTTCAGCCACAACTGCCAGAAGAACTGTCCGGGATGCAAAGAAAAACCCACAGGTAACCTCAGGAGAAATACAGTCTGCTCTGGAAAAAGACGGTGTGGTTGTTTCAAGGAGTACAATACGATACTTGAACAAAAATGAGCTCCATGGTCGAGTTGCCAGAAAGAAGCCAATGCCACAAAAAAACAGGGTTACAATATGCCCGACAACACCTTGACACGCCTCACAGCTTCTGGCACACTGTAATTTGGAGAGACGAGACCAAAATAGAGCTATGGTCACAACCATAAGCGCTATGTTTGGAGAGGGGTCAACAAGTATTGTGCTCCTTGAAACAACCACACCGTCTTTTTCCAGAGCAGCCTGTATTACTCCTGAGGTTACCTGTGGGTTTTTCTTTGTATCCCGAACAATTCTTCTGGCAGTTGTGGCTGAAATCTTTCTTGGTCTACCTGACCTTGGCTTGGTATCAAGAGATCCCCGAATTTTCCACTTCTTAATAAGTGATTGAATAGTACTGACTGGCATTTTCAAGGCTTTGGATATCTTCCTTTTCCATCTTTATAAAGTTCCATTACCTTGTTACGCAGGTCTTTTGAGAGTTCATTTCTGCTCCCCATGGCTCAGTATCTAGCCTGCTTAGTGCATCCACGTGAGAGCTAACAAACTCACTGACTATATATACACCGACACTAACTGAAATTTAAAAAGCCACAGGTGTGGGAAATTAACCTTTAATTTCCATTTAAACCTGTGTGTCACCTTGTATCTCTGTAACAAGGCCAAACATTCAAGGGTATATAAACTTTTGATCAGGGCCTTTTGGGTGATTTCTGTTATCATTATAATTTAAAAAGGAGCCAAACAACTACGTGATAATAAATTGCTTCATATGATCACTATCCTTAAATAAAAGACAGTTTTTTTGCATGATCAGTCATAATTTCAAAATCAATGCCAAAATTACACAATTTCTGCCATGGTATGCAAACTTTTGAGCACAACTGTATATACGATATATACTATTATTATTGTATGTGTATTCTATATTGTGTGTATGTGTATTGTATACTGTACATTGTATATTATTTGTATATTGTGTTGTGTGTAATTGTGTATATAAGATATGTAAATTGTGTTGTGTAAATCTGATGTTTATTGTAAATTGGTATATGTCTCATCACTGTCACGACTGCTATGTTGCTCGGAACTGCACCCAAGACTTTCACCCACTATTGCACTTGTGTATATGGTTGTGTGACAATAGAAGTGATTTGATTTGATTTATATATGCTATAAAAAGGTTAATTTGGTAAATACAGAACATTTTAAATAAATGCAAGTCTCTGTCAGATCAAAATAAGAGTTTCGGGTGAATTTTGGACTTGTTTATAGTTAAAAGTCCTACGATATGCACCAAACCTTTTTTTTTCTTCTGGCTATTGGGATTTTGGTTGCGCAATAAACTGCATCTGTGATTTATTCATTTTGGACTCTTGTAGCCCCTATGTCTGTGCCCATCATAGTATGGAAAGACTAAGATAATTTTCTAACAATCTATAAATTAATTTTAAAAACTATCATTCGATTAATGAATTACTGGCCTTTTTCACCACTTCAGTAATTAACATAATCCAGTATTGTCAATCCCTAGTTTAGACAACTCAATATTTTTGTATGAATTACATGCAGTGGGAGAATCTGTATCATACATAGGGAGACTATACACTAGAAGATATGACAGCATATGACAGGTAGGAATGAGTAAGCTCGGTTTTGAGGGTGTGGAAAGAGCAATGTCAGTTTAAAAAATTAGGCAGGATGTTCTCAACTTTTGGTTGTGAACCCTTGAAATTTTCCTTTGCATCCTTCCGACGCACTTTGAATGTGTATGCGCATTTATGAAAAAAACATGATAATGAAGATAATTATGCATATACAAAAAGAGTTGGTTCATTATCTATTCCTTGATGCTCACATCTTAACAAAACACATCTTGCTCTCACCTCAGTGTGGAACTTGTTGTCACATAAATACAAAGATGTGTTGATTGGTTTAAAAGGCTCAAAGTCAATGTTGACTTTCTTCTCTTTGCCTTCCTCTGTCACTATGGTGCCACAATACACCACCAGGCCATTGGGAGGCACTGCAAGATAAAAAAAAGCAAGCTTATGAGAGGGGGGGGATCAGGAGATACCACACCCAAGAAGAGATTAAATCAGCCCATACCAAGGACATTCATTCCATTGAACCTCTACATGCATGGTACATCTGTTTGAACAGCCAGCTTAATGTTTAAACGGCACTATTAAGAAAAGTTAAGCTTACCAACAATAAAATCACTGATCTGACAATGAAATGGTTAAATAAATTGCCACAAAACATCTTTGATTGAACTAAACCGCCTCTGCCGCATAAACAACCACACATTCACCTTTGTTGTACAGTTTGAGTCTCTGCTGTACCGAGGTAATGGCTCCCAGCACAGACAGTCTGTTGACTCTACTCTTGATGTTCGAGGCTGTGCCAAACTCATCGGCCAACATCTTCGCCACACGCGAGATCTGATCCTTGGGAGGGATGATGAGAGAAATCATACTGGTGCCATTTCTGTGGAGCAAGAATACAAGCCATTTAAAATCATACAAGTTTAGCATATTAACTCATGTTATCTACAACTCAAAGTTTATTGAGAAATACTCGAATATTTGGACAATATCCAAAGTATATGGGTAAGAGAGGATGCAACTGAGCAGTATCTGATAAAATTGAGTCCATAATCACATCTTCATAGCCTCAAATACAAATAAGTGACCTTTACTTCTATAAAATGAACTTAAAAGATGCCTCATAACAACATTTAACGTTTATGACGGTATTCGTTGAGATGTATGTTCAATAATTGTATTCTGAGTCAGAATTAACAAGTTAGGCCAAATCCTCATGGCGACTGGTTGAGAAAGCAATGACACGTTGAGATAACATTTCGACTACAATCATAAAGTTGTCGCATTGTAATTTTCAAATGTGACACTACAAGCCATTGAAGTGGATTTTTTTTTTTTTTTTAAGTAAACAAAACATTTTGCCTAGTATACACGGGCTAGGCTAAATGTCACATCTGTTTAGGAGTCATCCCAAATGGTCTTCACATTTTCAACACACTAGTTACTAATATTGGTTTGTTCTTTTATTACAAAACATACATTTTTAGTCAATAAATGATAAAACGCTTTACTGTGCGCGGTCTTATTCTCCGTCCATCATGCTGCTCTCTCATCAACAGCAGACAGCTGTTAGCAAACTGGTTAGCATGTGGTCTTCCCCAAGAGCGAATCGAATCACACATCAGAGGTGTCATTCAACACCTGGAATACAAATAAAGAGGATGAGACCGAGTTGAGCCTCACCCTCTGGCCGCTTCAAGGCTTTTGATCAACTTCTTTATCTTCCAAATTTCCACATTTCTATCCGCTGCGCTGGGGTCGTCCGCCATCTTCCTCGTGCCGTCTGGACCTGCTGAAAAGATCATTCAACTTTATGAATTATCAGCGATTATGAAGGACGGCTATTCAAAATAACGCCTCATAGGGCACTGATTAAGTATATACGATAGAACAGGATGGTTCCACAGTTTAAGGCAGGCTTATTATGGGCAAGAAAGAGACGTGGGACTAAAGTTTGATGCGCTAACTGGATAGCGCAACCCAGCTCGCGGGCCTTTCTCCTCTCCTCTCGCGCCCGGGAACACTGTGCCACGCGCCGCTCGCGGGAAATAACCCTTAAAAGAGACTCTAATATTTATTTTTTTATTGGATACACATGGTCCGAATTATCAAACCCATTTTACTGACAGAGATGTCTGTAAGATACTCACAGACTACACTGATCCGCTCCGCCGTCTCTGCACGGCAGTTACTTTATGGTCCAGAGCGAGCTCTCCGCTGTTTCTCACAGTGACGTTATACACTTATCGTTAGCAGCAGATTTGTTCTTGCTGCGCGTAGTGGTGCTTCGATGGTGGCTCACGTGGAGGAAAGGCAGACATTCCATTTAGTATCGCTTCCTGAAAACGCGACGCATGAGGGTGTAGTTGGAGCTATGTAATTGGATGATTGAGCTGTCAGTCAAAAAGGGTGGAACAATGGAACAACCCTTTATTGTATTTGCAAATAAACATAAACTGATAAACAGTTACATACGAGGGGAAATACATACAATGCTATACAAATAATAAATTGAATAAAGGGATATCTCCTTTTTCGTCTGAAGCATAAAGATACACAAACAATTTACTAGTTTATAAATGTACATTTCTATAAAGATAAGAGACAGAGAACTGATTTATTTATTTATTTATTTTTATTTTACAGGTCAAATTAATCAGCGAGTCATAAAACTTTCTGAAGTCTATGCAAAATAGCTTTAAACAGGGTTTAGTTGACATTACCTTGGCTCTTTGCAAGTGAACATTTCCAAAAGAGTTAATAATTGTATAGAGTTATTAATTTAGAGGAAGTCAGTGATAGGTCTTATGTCATAAAAATAAAATTATATATTTTTTTATTATTATTATCCTTAAATACTTTGGATCTGTGTGATCTCAGACAAAAACATTTTCAGGTCACATTTCACCCCATAATTACATAAATAAAATAAAATAATGACAATAAAGCCTATTTTTAGGACAATTTTTGAATTGACATTAATTTCCTGATAATTATACACATTTTTACATTTCACAAAGTTTTTCCACTTTTTTTTTTTTTTTTTTTTTTTTCATAATTGCCATTATTCTCAATGGTGGTTCTCATAAGATTGTCATTATTGAACTACAGTAATCTTTATTATTTTATTTAAATGAGCAGAAATTAATACATTTAAAAAAAATGGTTATTTTGATTTTGGGGTGAAATATGACCCAGATATGGCCTTGACAGGTCTTGTGAGATTCACCGCACCATTATTTGTATGTTAATAAAATGTCAACATAAAAATCTGAGAAAAATGCTATGGCCTCAAAAATTAAAGTACAACCAAAAACATTAAATATATTTTATTGTTGAAAATACATTGTCATAATATTTAATACTAACACACATAGCTCTGTAATTTATATGTTAGTAATATTAGTATTGTGATAATATATTCATCTAAGTGTATTATTATTTTACTATAGTGTTGAATCTCTCCTGAGTTAGTGCTACAATCACTTACTTTAATTGTTTTAATGTGCAACCTAATGCCCAGAAAGGCAGCCTCAAACATTTCACAAACCAATGACTAAATCAGAGTGAGAGCATAAAGGGGCTTAAAAGTTAGTCTCTAAACTAAACTTTTTAGCAGATCTGATTTCTGTGAGCTGTACAAGGGTAGCCTCTTCATAAAGCAATTGCAATGGTCCACTTTTCATGGTCTCTTGGTTCCTTTGCTGAGTTTGTCTCCAAGCTGTTGGATGAGTTCAGCAAGTTCTTCAGTGGCCTGTGACTTTTCCTCAAGGAGCTCATAGCGGAGACTGGAAATATCCTGCTTGATCTCCTTCAACTCACCTGAGACAAAATGTCATACACAAAACATGGGTTTCAAGTAATATTTGGTTGCAAAATCACAAGAAACATGAGGTTATAGCAATTTCTACACATACAGTGCATGTAGGCTATAACATTGGACAATCACAGGGATGCGTTTTAGGGCATACATCAAAGAAAAACAAATGAAGAAATGCATCTTGGTTGTCCTTATGAGTCTGGAATAGTTCACTCAAAAATTGTATTCTCTCATTATTTACTCACAATCATGCCATCCCAGATGTGTATAACTTTCTTTCTGCTTTCTTTCTGAAGCTTAAAAAAAAACACTCCAGTGGCTTAATCCAAGTCTTCTGGAGCAATCCATCCGGTTTTGGGTGAGAACAGACCAAAATATAACTCCTTTTTCACAGTATATCTTGACATCTGCAGTTTCCTTGGCGAACATTATTTCAAGCTCGATAACACTTCCTAGCACCATCTAGCGCTCAGCATATGCGTCAAGCACTAGTAATTGTAATCAAGCTTGAAATCATGATCGTGCCTAAAGATTGCAATGACAAGATGTACAATGAAAAAGGAGTTATATTTTGGTCTGTTCTCACCCAAAACTGTTTGAAACACTTCAGAAGACATGGATTAAACCAGTGGAGTCGTATGGATTACTTTTAGGCTGCCTTTATGAGCTTTTTGGAGCTTCAAAGTTTTGGTCACCATTCACTTGCATTGTATGGACCTACAGAGCTGAAATATTCTTCTAAATATCTTTGTGTTCAACAGAAGAAAGTCACACATCTGGGATGGTGTGAGGCTGAGTAAATGTTGAGAGAATTTTCATTTTTGGGTGAACTATTCCTCTAAAACCATAAAACAGGTTAATCTTACCTTCATTGATCTCATCACTTTCACTGTCAATTTGAGCCTTTAGGACATATCGCTTGATGAGACGTTTCATGAGTTTCTATGAGATCAAGAGAGTTCAAGTCAATATGAAATCAAATTTGACCCTGTTTACTTTTTTGATGCGAGTTGCTGGTCTCATTTGGCACGATGCATCTGTGCACGTTATTTTCCTGATCCAATCAAATCCCAACGGATCAAATCAAGCACCGCCTTATATTTTTTCTTATTGAAGATCCCTTTTTGCTTGGAAATACACAAGATTACAAAAGTAATATGTTGACTTTGCCTTCAATTACTATAAATTAAAGAGTTGGGGGAAAACATTTATCAGTACCTGATATCTTGTCAGGTGTTTGATGGGATTTCTAACTGTGAATCCCTCTTGTGCATGGTAAGGTTGAAACCGATGAAGCTGAAAAATAAATAAATAAAAAATATGTAAATAATTATAATTTTGTTTGTTCTTAAGTTGAAAAATGAAACAAAAACCCTTGCTTGAACTCTGACCTTAGACCGTGGATTGGCCATTCCCTTGTCTTGCTGGCTACTTTGAGTACGGATTCTGGCCTTGCACAAACTCACTAGGCATGCTTTGGTGCGTTGAGCCATGTAATAGAAGGATTTGGGGCTGGGTATTAGATTAAAGGGGGGTGGAAGAGTGCTGCCTTCATCAAAATAGGAGAGCCACAGCTTTGCACGAGCAAACTTCCATTCTACATCAGCGTCTTCCTGTTCTCACACACACACACAACCATATCCATTATGACATATGATCCAGGCACTACTCACTGATATTGCAACACTGCAAATCTGTTAACAAAGAGTATTTTTGGGAAAGAAAAGTAAACTGATCTCACCTCAATTTCCTGATATGAATGGTTAATCATGGCTATCAGCATGTTGAGCAATACCACCACCATCGTGACATTGTAGACCCCATAGAGCACATAACCAATGTTCTCAATGAACTTATGATCATACTTCAAGACCACAGAGATCACCTCAGACAAACCAAAAATGGACCAGAAGAGTGTCTTAAAACTTTCTTCAACCCTGTAATACACAGACACACACACACACACACACACACACACACACACACACACACACACACACACACACACACAATGAAAAAGAAACAATTAAAGGAATATTCCAGGTTAAAAACAAGTTAAGCTCTATCATCAGCATCTGCGATATACTGTCAATTACCACAGAAAATAATTTTGACTTGTTCTCAGTTTGTAAAAACAAACCAAAATCGCATGTATAGTAATACACATATGGAAGTCTATGGGTCATGGCATTGAGGAGGGTTTAAAAGCAGATATATGCTTCTTACATGTGTTAAAGCACTTATATCAATCCATCCACACAAAAATGTATGTTATCTGAGCTGTAAAGTTGTCCAAATAATAATTTTTGTAGTGGGATTACTGAAATTGTTATGCATTCAACATTCAAATGTTTACTGGCTTTACATGGTCATGACAGGAGTTGAAAGATTGTAAAAACATTGCATAGACAAGGTAAGTAAATTTATGACACTAGTCTCATGTTAACACATAGAGGACCCTATGTTAAGAGCGCTAGTGCTAAGTTTTAAGTCTGAAGCATTAAGTCAATGGGCATGGCCATGAAGTTTTGATATTTTCATGCTATTAAGCATGCGCTAATAGGTGCAAGTGGGTTTGGGGAAATGTGTTCTTCTCTGGTTATTGCAGCATCTGCATCTTTTATATAGTTAATTCCCTCAGACACCAGTGATATAAATAAAGACAGCATATTCATTAGAAATTGGTAGTGTAACTGGGCTGTATGCAATGAATTAAAAGAATAGAAATATGGACTAAGTTATTTTTGTGCATTAACTGTGTCCGTGATGAATGTCAGGCATATATCTATGACAGTGACATAGAAAATGTGATTCTCGTCAGGATATGGATGTACACTCCATTAAATTATAGAATATATAAGTATTATTAAGAATTTGTATCTACTGACACACAAATCATGGCTATTATTAATAGCGACTGTATTACACACTTCACGCACTTCTCTTCTACCATTCGATTTTGATTTTGAAAAATGTCATTCATTTATTGAAACATTAAAAAATTAAATCAAAATTATTTCTAAATTAAAATTAAACTTCAAAGGAAACAAAAATATAATCAAAATAATGAAGTGGTCAAAAATCATACCAAATCCAAACATTTTATCCTCAGCAAATTTCTTTCACTGGCGCCTTTTGCGGTGATTTAAAATCACTGTACGACAACAGGTGGAAAAATACCAATACAAATTACAGTATATCAAATATACTACTACTAATAATAATTGAAGAATAAACCATGATCTATAGATAGTTTAACACAATTTATTTATTTTATTTTTTCATAAAATGGCGATTGTCAGGGGCATCCTTTGATGTTCCACTATATATTTTCAGAGTTTGGACATTAACTTTATTACCACCTGCTGGTGGAACCTCTAAACTGCAAATGTTGGAACTGAATTTAGACTTAGCACTAAAACCAGACGTGGTTATGAAACGTCATTAACATACAATACACCCACAGTTTGTGCGCATTTACAACTACAAATAGTGCAAACACCCACACATGCCCACTTGCGCTGGCACGACAATTGTGCTTAGAATTAGCGCTCTGCATACGTTGCACGTAATGCTGTGCTTTGCGCACTCACAAAAATAGAGCCCTTAATGTTTAGCTCTTGTCACTATACTGGTACTTTCAAATTAGTGTTTTTTAACATTTATCCTGCGGATGAAACTGACAGACAGAGGGAAAAGTCAAAATTGTTTTCTGTTATCAAGAGCATGCCTCAAATTTTATCGACAAATTTTAAAGAAATTTTAAGGGTTGTATACAAGTTAAGCTCAATTAACAGCATATTGTGGCATAATGTTGATTTCCAAAAAAATAATTCTGGCTCGTTCCTCATTTATCAAAAATTGGTGTTAAAACATATAATGTTTAAATCTTGTTGCTATGCTTTTGAAAAGATGTGAATTTTACTGTTAATTGATTGGCCCCATTCTCTTCCACTGTAAGTTTTTCTATAAAGGAAGGATGAGTCATATATATATATATATATATATATATATATATACATACACTGGTGACCAAAAGTTTGGAATAATGTAAAGGTTTTGCTGTTTCGGGAGGAAATTGGTACTTTAATTCACCAAAGTGGCATTCAGCTGATCACAAAGTATAGTCAGGACATTACTGATGTAAAAAACAGCACCATCACTATTTGAAAAAATGTAATTTCTGATCAAATCTAGACAGGCCTCATTTCCAGCAGCCTTCACTCCAACACCTTATCCTTGAATAATCATGCTAAATTGCTAATTTGGTACTCGAAAATCACTTTCCATTATACCAAACTCTGCTGAAAGCTATTTGGTTTGCTAAATGAAGCTTACCATTGTCTTTGTGTTTGTTTTTGAGTTGCCACAGTATGCAATAGACTGGCATGTCTTAAGGTCAATATTAGGTCAAAAATGGCAAACAAGAAACAGCTTTCTCTAGAAATTCGTCAGTCAATCATTGTTTTGAGGAATGAAGGCTATACAATACTTGAAATTGCCAAAAAACTGAAGATTTCATACGAAGGTGTACACTACAGTCTTCAAAGACAAAGGACGACTGGCTCTAACAATGACAGAAAGAGATGTGGAAGGCCCAGATGTACTACTAAACAAGAGGATAAGTACATCAGAGACTCTAGTTTGAGAAATAGATGCCTCACATGTCCTCAGCTGACAGCTTCATTGAATTCTACCCACTTAACACCAGTTTCATGTACAACAGTAACGAGTAGACTCAGGGGTGCAGGCCTTATGAGAAGTATTGCAAAGAAAAAGCCACTTTTGAAACAGAAATACAAAAAGAAAAGGTTAGAGTGGGCAAAGAAACACAGACATTGGACAACAGATAACTGGAAAAGAGTGTTATGGATCTTAACCCCATGGAGCTTTTGTGGGATCAGCTAGACTGTAAGGTGCGTGAGAAGTGCCCGGCAAGACAGCCACATCTATGGCAAGTGCTACAGGAAGCGTGGGGTGAAATGTCACCTGAGTATCTGGACAAACTGACAGCTAGAATGCCAAGGATCTGCAAAGCTGTCATTGCTGCACGTGGAGGATTTTTTGATGAGAACTCTTTGAAGTAGTTTAAGAAGTTCTGAAAAAAACAAATCAAATTGTAATAGTAATTTTTCACATTATTAATGTCCTGACTATACATTGTGATCAGTTGAATGCCACTTTGGTGAATAAAAGTACCAATTTCTTTCCATAAGAGCAAAATCTGTACATTATTCCAAACTTTTGGCTGCCAGTGTGTGTGTGTGTGTGTGTGTGTGTGTGTGTGTGTGTGTATATATATATATATATATATATATATATATATATATATTTTTTTTTTTTTTTTTTTTTTGTGGTAATCAACATTATGCCACAAATTCTGTCAATTGAGCTTAACTTGCATTGAACCTGTAACATTCCTTTAACAATTAAGTCCTACATAAAAAATATTTTTATTGTAAATTTCCCAGACTTACGTGGTAAAAGCGGGGTTGTACTTGGCTCCTAAATAGTAAGAATACAAATTGAACATGCCAATCATAAAGGCAAGAAAGACCATGGTGAAGATGACCATGAATTTAAAAATATCCTTAACAGTGCGGCCGATTGATATTTGCAGGGGTCCGAAACTCTCATTGGCCGGCAGAACATAGGCAATACGAGAGAAACTCAGCACCACAGCAATAGAGTACAATCCCTCAGAGATGAGCTGAGGATCAGAGGGAAGCCACCTGTTCCTGGCTGAAAGACAGAAATCAGTAAATGTTTGGTATCACCACTTGATGGCAGCATTTTGTTTAAACTCGGAGGACAACAGAAAAGCATGTGCTACATTTATTAGCATGTGACTGTGAAAAGAAACAGACACACATTCTTGAATTTACTGATAAAATGGAAGAAAACACAAACATCTCAATACATTTTTGGTCTTAAATAGAGCATGACAGCACGCAACCTACCATAAGTGAAGTAGGCTACATCTGCTGGTAATGAGGCATTGCTCAGGTCTGCACTGGTCAAATGCAAGTCCACATACAGCTGTGCACGAGAAGCTCGAAGAAAAGCCATGAGCCGTGCAGTGAAGGATGCTACAAAGATCGACAGCATGCCGAAGTCTAAAACGTTCCACAAATGCATTATGTACTCACGCAGCCCGTCAGCCCAAACTTCCTTACACTCCGACCAGATCATTCCTGATCAGAAGAATCAAAGCAAAGAATTAAGGGTATTTCATCATAACTATGTGTATATGTTTCTTTTTGGTGGTGTTTTGATGCAAACATTGAGTGAAATTAATCTTAAAGGGATAGTTCACCCAAAAATAAAAATTCTGTCATCATTTACTCACCCTCATGTTGTTCAAAAAAGGTATGACTTTTTTTCTTTCTCACGGTATACGAAACTAGATGTCAGACATAATGTTAGTCTCAGTTACCATTCACTTCCATTGCATCTTTTTTCGATACAACAAAAGTGAATGGTGACTGAGGCTCGCAGTATGCCTGACATCTATTTTTGTTTTATATAGGTTTGAAACAACATGAAGGTGAGTAAAAAATGACAAAAAATTGCTTTAGAGGACATTTCAAGATCACAACTCAAATTATGAACTACATCCAACAACTTTCTGTTGATCAGGCATGACTGAAGACTGATACTCACCAAGTACCCATTTCATGATTAACATCTCTGTCCAAGAGAACTGAGTGGTTTTGATGCGAAAGATCTGACGTGGATGATCAGTGATGGTTTCGTTAGGAAGGGTTTTGACTCCTGCAAATCGGTCCGAAGCATTGAGAACCAGAAGCCCCAAGAAGAGGGTGAATGAGACAGCATGAGCTACAAATTTCATAAAGGGACTGCGGAGAACCTGTCCCACCTGGTGAAAAGATAAATAACAAAGGCACATAATATCCAAAATATCAATAAAAACAATCTTTTTACAGAATATACACTTTTTTACATTGTTTATCACAACCTCTCCAAGTTAGCCAGATTGATTTGCACCAAAAACAGCCTAGTCTCATGAAATTTACATGAGCATTGCAAAGTTTTTTCAAAACTGAAATTGTATGCTTCATTACATGTTTGGCTGCTGTTTTCAAGTGAAATGTCCAGCAGGGGGCACCAAAAGCTAGCGAAATGAGGTTGTAATCAGATGAGGTTTTTAAGGTGAATTTTAGATGGATGTTTTAATAAGTAAAGCATACCTCCCTAACCTAAAACGTTACCCTAAACCTATCCAATAGTGTCCGGAAAGATAAATGAGAGTTTAACAAAACAAACATCTTTACCCTTAACCAACACCTAACCCTAACCGATAGTGTTTTAAAATGCAAATAAAAAAGAAAATAAAAAAGAAAAGACACATTAACTAAAGCAACCATGTCATTTTGTGTCGCTTCTATGCCACTTTCAGTTTTGTGAGTCTTTGGCTGGTTTCGAACCACGGTCATCATGCTCAAAGTCCAACTCAATGTCCAATCAGGTAAGCTACCAAGCAAGCTAAAGACATACGAATAAGTGTGAATATGTAGATGGGTCTATAATACAAGTGTTAAAATGTTTCATTTTTCAAATCATGCGTAAAAGTAAAAGTGTTTTGATATCATAACATAGTATAGGGTGAGTAATGGAGTGAAAAATACATTTTTATAAAATTAAAATCAGCAACTGTACTTGTGATTTGTGTGACAATGATTAAATCACACAGTTGTTGTAGCACCTCTAGTGTCCATTTCACCAGGAAACTGCAGCAAAACCTGGAGAGCGGCACATACAAGTCAGTTTGCAAAAATGTATATAGAGTAATGTTCATTCTATTAGACCAGGTTGACCAAAAACCGTTTATGTAATTTAAATAAATAACACACACATATATATATACAGTATATATATATATATATATATATATATATATATATATATATATATATATATATATGTATGTATGTATGTTTGTGACCCTTTTAGAACAGATCCTGATCCATCCATTGTTGGGTGTAGCCCACCACTTGAGAACCACTCATCTACACTGTAAAGGCCGAAACATACTTTTCACAAGTGCGTGAATGCAGAGGTTTCTAGCTGCGCAAGCTTGATTTCATGAGTTGTTGAGTTCCAGACTGTGTTGCATTCTCAACGTTGGCATAAAGGTTGCTGTAGGGGACATTAGTCTGCTTCTACGTTTAGTTTTCTCTTTCAAGTCAACTATTGTCATGGCAGAGCAACAGACTGAAGAGAATATTGTTGAGCAAGTAATATAGTCAGTATAGTCAATTTATAGCAACTTACCTGAATAATAACACATCCAATTAAATGGCACAGACTTTTGATGGCAATTCTATCACCCCCTTGTGTACTGAGGTTTGTACCGCCACAGTAACACAAGAACACATGTTAATATGTTCAATCTGCACAGCTCATTGGCAATTTGTTGGCCAAGTGCTCGCATCTGCACACGCGCATTCGTGTAAAGGATATTTATGCTCTAATCTTTCTCCTGCAATGTTGTACGGTGGATAAAAAGGTAGGCCTGCCCATTGTTTTCAGATGAATTGATACTGGACAATAATGATCTACCTTGCTGCAGGGCATAATCCAGTATGCAATGGCAAGAAATGGCAGACCGACCATCACTCCCAGTACTGTCCAACATTTCACGCCTATAGACTGTTGCCTGAGGCCTGATAGATTCTCATACCACAGCGTCAGTAACTGCTGCTGGCAGTTAGGGTGGGCCACAAACTGCACAGAAATGATTAAATTAGACATTGTCTTGTAAGCACTTGGGAAATTATTTTGCTTTTGGTTATAAATCATAGTTTAGATATACAGAGTACATTACTTAGTACCTTTTTGACTTCATATTTAATGGCCAGTTTGACCCGGCTGAGGCAGGGCCTGTGGTGTTCGCTTGGGGGGTTCTGATCCACATCTCCATTTAGAATGGCCTCCACTTCCTCTGTGTTTCTGCAGAGATCCAATACTCCAACCACAAAGTCCTTACACTGCATTGAGAGCTTCCTGTAGTCATTCTGAAACAAAACAGAGAAACAGTATTACTGGATTACTCACTCCAACAGAGACCCAAACAGCAAATGACAGGGGCACACTCAGCTATGAAAGACATTGATGTGCAGAAGTCCTGAAACAAAAATCCCAAGTAACACCTCTAAATGGAAGTCTAATTGATGTTTGCATCTGATCTTCTCAAACAGAAATGTACCTAATGGAGGGCACCCAAGAGAAGCCTGCCTCAGTAATTATAGCATCGCATTGTTTTATGAGATCAAACATTTTATGTCGAATTCCAGACCCAGAATCGTTGACACGGCATTACAACTGTCGAAAGTGATAGTCTGTGGAGAAAAATGATGATGAGAGAATAATAACAGGATGATTACAGGAAGCTCTCAATGGAGCATTTTAAATTAATAGCTCACTAAGCACAATAAGGGGAAAAGCTGTCTGGATTGGAGAAGTCGTGATTAGATATTTCCCAGGAGTGACTTTCAGTGAAGAACTTCTCCCCAAAATATTTAAATATAAAACAACACACATCGCTGAAGCGCACAGAGTTCTCTAGAGAAATTTTTTTTTTAGAAAAATTCTGTGTATAGAGATTCTATGAACCAGAAACTGTCACTGAAAAGCCTCTAATTTATAATAAGGGGTTCTCTCAAGGGTGGGAAATTGGTTTTCGTGTGAAATATTTTGCTTGTCTGTGAGCTCAAATGAGCGAAGACTTTTCTCTCATAAAGACACAGCCCAGTACAGGGTCATGAACACTCATCATGATTGGACTTCTCTTAGATTAACTGAGAAGCTGTTTTAATTATTATTATTATTATTATTATTATTATTATTTTTATTAAAATGTGCTTTGAAATATCATGAGAGTACTTTACGAGTTTGTATTATCCACAAATTACTTAATGATTCATAAAAATGCCTTTGCCAGGAATGCAGTAAGATCTTGTTTTAAAGAGATAGTTTACGCAAAAATTAAAATTCTATCACTTATCACCCTTTGTTTTTCTATCTTCCGTGGAACACAAAAGGAGACGTTAGGCAGAATATCAGCCTCTGTCACGCTTCACTTTCACAACATCTTCTTTCCAAACAATAAAAATTAATGGTGACTGAGGCTAACATTCTGCCTGATATCTCCACTGGTATTCCACAGAAAAAAAAGAAAGTCATATGGGTTTCAAACAATTAGGGTGAATAAGTGTTGACTAAATTTAGATTTCTGGGTGAACTTTCCCTTTAATTCTTTGAACCCAGAGCTGCTGCCCCAGGGCCCACATGAGCTTTCAAAATGAGGATCCCCAGGGGGCTTCAAGGCATGTTAGGGGGTCGGTAGAAAATTTCAAAGAAAAACATGTAAAAAAAAAAAAGAAAAAACATAAAAAGTAAAAAACAAAAACAAAATGTATCCCCTTTTCTTATTATTTCTATCTCCCCTCTGCTTCTGAGACCGTCAATCCATGCATCTTATCACGTGGCTCGCTGTGCATTACACCGCAGTGTCTCACAACATGTGGAGGCTCATGCTAAACTCCACGATCCACGCACAACATACCATGTGCCCCATTGAGAGCGAGAACCACTTAATCGCGACCATGGAGAGGTTACCCCATGTGACTCTACCCTCCCTAGCAACCGGGCCAATTTGTTTGCTTAGGAGACCTGGCTGGAGTCACTCAGCACATCCTGGATTCAAACTCGCGACTCCAGGGGTGGTAGTCAGCGTCAATACTCACTGAGCTACCCAGGCCCCCCATAAAAAGTTAACATTTACCAACATTTGACATTACTGTTTCATTATACTTGTGATTATTCACAATTATTTTATTCTATTGACAGCTATATATTCTCCTTACCACTGTGCCACCTTTAGCTTGCTCACTGAGAGATAAAAGGCACTATTCTCTTTGAAACAATATTTATTCTGATTATTTACTGTGTATTGTGTTTTTCTTTAGGTTTGTACATCTAACAGTATTCTAATAGTGGGTATTCATCTGAAGGAAATATTTTCCAGAAAATATTTTAAATATTAATTTACCCCAAATTTAAAATGTTCTCATCATTAACTCACCCTCATGCCATCCCAGATGTGTATGACTTTTTTTTTCTTCTGCAGAACACAAACAAATTTTTTTAGAAGAATATTTCAGCTCTGTTGGTCCACTCAATGCAAGTTAATGGTGGCAAGCACTTTGAAGCTCCAAAAATATGAAAGAAGCTCCATACGACTCTAGTGGTTTAATCCATGTCTTCAGAAGCGATCTAACTGGTTTTGGGTGAGAACAGACCAAAAATGTAACTCCTCCATCATACACATCTGGGATGGCATGAGAGTGAGTAAATGATGAGAGAATTTTCATTTTTTGGATGAACTATTCCTTAAAAAGTTTGATTTGACTTTAGGGCAATGACAGTATAGATCTGTATGTATGAAAACCTTTATATTTTAGGAAGGGGGTCTCACACAAGGGGATCATAATATTTGGGGGTTCTTGACAGTGAAAAGTTTGAAACTCTACTTCATGGCCTAGCAAAACAATTTAGGTGAATTTAAATTGGAATGTGTTTCTGTGCATCTCCTTACCTTAAATTCAGTCTCAATGTTGGCTAGTTGTGTTAACTCATTGCTGAGATCCAGAGCTGTGAGTACAGGGTCCTCGCTGGAGAGTGACAGGTAGGCAGCGCTGGCGAGCCCTTTGTAGGCATTCATCCTTGATCTTGAGTGGCTGAAAGAATCCTGCTTCTGTTTCTCAGCACACTCACCACACTTGCAGAAGTAGTCATGTGGTTTCTCGATGCGAGCCCCCTTAAGTAGTAGAATATGCACAATTTCGTATTCTTTGCAGTGGGCTGCCAGAATCATAGGCGTGATGTCCTGTGAGAAGCGAGTTCCATCCTCATCGTATGCATAGAAGTCATCATCACGTAGCTCTTGCTCTAGGGGACTCAGTGTAAGACGCAGTCCACCCTCGAATGCCGGGTGGGACAGGATGGCCTCCACTATCCGCATGTAGCCCTTGCTGATGGCCAAAAGCAGGGCATCACCCACTCGTGCCAGCCCCTCCTTCTGCAGCAACAGTTCTGTGACCTCCAAGTGTTCGTTCCCTACAGCAAGCTGCAATGCGTTCTGACCCATGTAGTCCACACAGTTCACATTCAAAGTCTTGGACTCCTCGAGCATCTTACGGACAACTGGGATATTTCCATACTCTGCAGCATCCAGGAAGCGCTCCTCCTCAGGGGTAAGGCTGGTGCCTCTCTCGCTGAACATGTACGCTGGCCCGCGGACGGCCTGCCTGCGGCATTTCTCTCTAAGGGTGGTGTGTCTACGCTGCATGGCCTCAAACCTGAATTACAAAAAAAAAATAAAAAATATGTGGAAAACTGAAAAGACAAGCATTGCTTTTTCACAGCATTTACCCCGCTAAGACCATGCTGTTGAGAACCTTCACCGGCTGAGTTTTTGATGCACCAATGTAGCATAAACCATGCTGGACCAGCATGGAAATTCATTCTGGTTTAAGCTGACCTGCAGGGTAGACCAGACTACAATAGGCCTAGTTGGACAAGCAAAGGCTGGAAGAAATTTGTCCAGGACATCCATTCATCTAAAACAACATTGGTTTAGGTATATACAGCAGACTGCTTTACAGTACAGTATAATATTGCACCTGTGGTCAATGAGATCAATGCAGATGGACTTTTAATAGAGCTTCCTGTCATGACAGGAAAATACCACCACCTCTGATACAGATGTTCTTAATGTAATTTTATGTATGTGATCTTCACCTTAGGACTTAATTAACTGACTTTATTGAATTAACCGGGGGTACTTTGTAGTGTCATTTTCCCTTGAACTTTAAATTCAAAGATGCAGAACTACACAAGTTATTTCAAACACAAACCAGGTACACAAGGATGAAATCTAATTCGCTTTGATTTTGCAAGAGCCTCAGTGCAAATAACACTGTGAAAACTGTGGATGTCACTTAGAATAAAATATAATTTTTTTTCCTCGCCTTGCAACACAAGATATCAAACATGATATACAGTAGGCCCTACTCTGATAGTGTACCAATGGCATTCTGCTCCACCTCTTGAGTTTAGGAACGATACTATTTTGTTTAACAAAAATGTCCCAATCCTGAATCAGTCATTAATTTCAGTCTTGCTGTTTTACTCAATTGCACTTAAATCTATGTCTCTGCATTACTCTTTTAAGTCTATGGAAAGGGGGTCTCGTGGCACCGTGCGGGGATCAGAGGTGTGGGCAGCGAGCTCTGCGCACTTTGCTAGTTTTGACACTTTTGGTGATGTGGACCGGTGGGATACGGTACACTCTGTTCCGTGGCTGTTCTAGGGGGACAATGTGTCGGGGAGTTTGGGATCCTCAGGCTCTGGAGGCATTGGGGGACGCTTGCATGCTCGGCTGATGCCCCAGGACAGGCTGTGGGCCGGGGGGTCAGTTTGGTCAGAGGGATGCTGGGCATGTCAGCGGTGCAGGCTGGGGTCGTTGCTGGCTTGGAGGATCTTGCTGTGGTGCGTCAATTGATTGCTGCCATGGGGGCGGGGTTCTCTGGGGTGGTTGCAGGAGTGGGGGGTGTCGAGGGGCAGATCGATTGTCTGGGGTCATCGGAGGGGGAGTTGTCTGCTGGTCTGCTGGTGGCCGGGGTGGATTTGGGGCATGTCTGGGAGGGGTTGGAGGACATGGAGGGCCATGGCCGGCGGGGTGGCGTCCATGTTGTCGGTGCTCCTGGGGCCGAGGAGGGTTGGGATGTGGTGGGGTTCCTGGATGAGCTCATTCCGGGTCTGCTCGGCACGGCGGGCCATGGGCTGGGGGTTGAGCGAGCTCGCAGGGTTCCGGCACGGGGATCCACGGAGGGGGACAGGCCCCGATTGATTCTGGCCGGGTTTCTGGGATCATCCGGTGGGGATCCTGTGTTGGGTTGGGTCGGGGAGTGAAGGAGGGCTTTCTTGAGGGGGCCACAGCATTTTCTTGTTCCCGGACTTTGCCGGTTCAGCGGGAGGGGGACATGGTTGATTCGGGGAGTGCGGGAGACTTTTGCATCGGCGGAGAGTCACTTTTGCGCTGGTGTTCCCGGCCGGGTTGGGAGTGGATGCTGGGGAGGGCCGTGGGATGTTCACATACCCACAGCGGGCAATGTCCTTCGTGGGGTCGGTGGAGTGGGTGAGTTGTTTTGTGGTGCTCTCATTGCGGCCGAGTGGACCGGCTTGCTGAACATTCACTTGACTGTTTGGGGGGTCTGCGCGCTCTTTTTGTGCTGGTTCTGCCTAGTGACCGGAGTTTATTTTGCGGAGTGGCACACCTTCGGGACGGTTTTGTGGATGGATCTGCACGCTCTTTGGGTTTGTTCCGCCTACTGGCTGGAGTTTGTTTTGTGGATTGTCTTTTGCTGTGTGGTTCTGTCTCTCAGAATTTGTGTGGAGGTAACAGACTTGAGCGGTCCGTCGGCGAAGTTGTCAGGGGGGTCCTCGTGGGCATGCATGGACTGTTTGTGTTTGGAGGGGTGGACGCCAGTTGGCTTTGTCATGTGCGGGGTTGGTGCGCGTGTTTTTTCTTTTTTCTATTTGTTTTGTTCCGGGGGATGTTCGGGTTTTGGTGGTTGCGGCGATGTTGGAATGTGGTCTTGTTTTTGGCACACGATCTGTTTTTTATTGTGTGTCGGGATGTCAGTGTTGGTGTAGGTGGGTTTTCTCTCTCTGCGTGGAGTGTGGATGGGTTGGGGCACCCCATGGGGGGAGGGAGGGTTGTTTCTCTTCTTGAGCGTCGGAGGTGTGGTGTTTCTTCAGGGGGCACACCTTTCTACGTAGGAGATGGAGGAAAAGGGAGTGGTGATTGCTGCTTTTGGAGGGGGTCGTGGGGCATTGGTGTGTTGCTCCCTGCTGGTTCGGAGTCTGGGGGGTGGAGCTTCGGCTTCTCTCAGGAGATTGTAGGAGGGGGATTTGGACTTGTTGTTGGGGGAGGGAGTGTGGGCTGGGATTCTGGAGGGCATCGGGTCTGTGTCTGGAGATGCAGGGGTGTGCCTTGTGCAATTTGAGGCTTTGTATCGATTCTGTTGGGCCCCCTCTGGATTGTATGGGCTTGGTCTTGGGGACGCACCCACTGCTGCTGGTGCCGGTCGGAGGATGGGGACATGGCCCATATTTTTTGGTGGTGTGTTGGGATCCAGGAATTTTAGTTGAGTGTTGGGAGTTTTGTGTGTGACGTATTGGACACTCGGTTTTCGTTTTGCCCCAGGCTCTGTGTTTTGGGCGATGGGGTGGTCATTAATATAGAGGATAGATATATAAAAAGTTGGGTCCTAGCTGAAGTTATGATCGGCAGACGGATCATTCTTGGGGCGCCTCGTTTCGGGAGTGGTGCGCGGAGATCTCTTAACTGTTGATTTTTCGTACCATCTTTGTTCTTTTCCCTTTCTTTTTGTGTTTCCCTCATTGTTTTCATTACTAGTGCTCATGTTACACATGTTGGTTATGGATATTTGAACATGCATATTTTGGTTGCATTTGTGAACTATGTTTAGCCTACATTAAGTTTTTACATAATCAGAAAGCTTTTTGAGTGCAATGTGGACAACAAATTTTAAGTTTTCAATGTCTATAGCTGTTTTAAAACTGAACAGAGGTTAAAATAAACAGAATGAATAATTTATGTTTCAATAAGGCCTGAGAGAGGTGAGTCAATCTAATAACTGTAATGCTATTCACCCATAGTGCTTATTCACGCTAGCGCCATCTTTGATTTTTAATGGGAATGACACTGAGGCTGTGAGGGATAGACTTACATTCTCTTCAGTGGCACGAACGGTATAAAGCTGTATAAAGCTCCTTGATCACATCTGATTTTCCACAACTCATATTGTCTGGAGTTCTTTGTATACTGAATGTTCTTAGAAAGATATTTTATCAATGTGTTGTCCTCGGAACGATCCAAAAACACTGCAGTTCAGCCCATTGAAGAGATGGTAAGTCTATCCCTCACAGCTTTGTTGTCATTCCCATTAAAAATCAAATATGGCGCTAGCGTGAATAAGGTCGATAGGCTACCGAAAATCACAAGGACAATAAGAATCTTTGTTCTTGGTTTTTCTCAAAAAAATGTATAAAATGGATAACACATGGCCTTTGAACGTGAAACAGATCCCAACTGAACAAAAACTCAATTCAATAATAACTAAAACGACATTATCTATGTACATTTTTTTAGTCAATCAAAACTTTTCTGCTCTTCCTATTTTAGATCAAAATACAATTTTACATCAATTTACAAAGTTACAACTGATGGCAGAGCAGCAGATTATGTCTTATTTGATGTTGAATACTTACGAATAGTGTGAGATGCTTTCATGGGGATGCCAGTGATGGTGCACCTGATCCTCGAGGTCATCATCACTGTCGAATAACCTGTGCGCGTGAAGTCCAAACTCCTCGGCGTGCTCTACCTGTTTAGACACCTCATCTTCATGAAGATCTAGTAACTCTGGTTTGGTTGAGTCGTTTTGCCGGTCCGAGTAGCCTCGACTCTCTAGCAGAGTGCCAGAAAGAGTCATACACCTGCTTAACGGTCGGTCAAGGCGAGAGAAGGTGTTTCTGTCACTGTAGGTGAACGCATCAGAGGGGTGAGTTTCGGAAGCGCCTCCCGCAGGTTTGCGCCGCATTCGGCCGGTCTCCGTTGAGGCGACAGCAGCATCACCCGTTGACAGCGCGAGTGGGATGGTGCAAAGTGCGGCGTGGGATATGATAAACTGCTCCTTTGCGAGCATTTCGCTATGGTCTTTCTCATTCAGCATTTTAAAAGAAAGAGCCCCGGTCCACAGGAGTCATACAACAAGTCTTGTTGTGCAACAAGTGTGACATTCAGAAAGTAAGACATGCACCTTTTCTCCTCTGTCTCTCTCCCTCCCCCTCTTCTTCATATTATCATCCGCCCACCACAAGTTCTTGGACGCAATGTTATCATCAAAGTACTGTTTAGCTGTCTGTCAGCCTGTACACAGTCCACTTGCAGATCAACAAAGACGTCAAAATTGGTCTTTAAGGGGATCTCTCTCTCTCTCTCTCTCTCTCTCTCTCTCTCTCTCTCTCTCTCTCTCTCGCTCTCTCTCTCTCTCTCTCTCTCTCTCTCTCTCTCTATGTATATAGGGGAGAGTGGGGGTACGGTAGTCACATACATAGGCTAGGTAAGAAAACAAAAAAGTAATAAAATATTTATTTGTTTTATTGTATCAATTCATATTTTTGATTTCAAACATCATGATGAACAAAAAATATTTAATCTTAAATATAGTTTAATAATATTTAATAAAATATTGAATATAATAAAGCATTATTTAATATTTATAAAAAAAATTAAATAAATATTTGTAATTATTTATTTAATTCTATCTTTCAAACAAACATTTTTGTAATAAAGCTCTTGGAAAAACAAGGGGATACATTAAATCTAAACTGGAAGGTGTTTTGTGAAGGCATATATTTTCCATGTTCTGTGGACAAGGGTGTTTTTCATAAATGTCAGGTTGGGGTAATTCTTTAATAACAATTTCTTTGTTCTGTTTACATTTTGCAGAAAATAATTAAATAGGTTATTTACAATTTGTTTATAGTTTAAATGCAGATGTGTTGTGGATTGAGTCTTTCTGCTTTATCTATAACAGCATCAATAAACAGGAGGTTTTTATTGTGATCATAACATGTGTTCAGTGAACTGTATCTTTTTCTTGGGCAATAAAGGTCATATTCGATAGCTTGTGTGTATATACAGAAATTGACTTTCATAAATAATCCCACCCTGAGAAATATTCACTGGAGTAAAAAAAGTAGGTCTCCCCTATTTTTTCGATTACAATGCAATCTCAGAATGTGAATAAATTTCAGTTTATTATTTGTCCTAATATTTGTGAGGTCAAAGCTATTACATTTGAATGTCAACTCCAATCTGCAGGTCATTTCAGATTTGAAACTTTTCCATGATACATGCAGAGCAGCTGCTGTGTTGACTGCAGTAGATCACCTGTTGAGGTGCTTTGATGCTGATCAAAGGCTTATGGCTGGAGGTCTTTCACTGAGGTCTGGCCCATCTCATCTCATATGACTCAGTCGCAAACTTAAGTGATGTTAGAGTTCAGAATTCAAAGGTAAAGATGCACTGCTTCCCAGAATTTTTCTGTCTGTTATCCATTCCCTTATTCTCAAAAAGGACAGTAAACCCCCTAAAATAAACAAACAAACAAACAAACCAAAAAATAAATAAATAATAATAATCATGTACAACACAATGTGCTAAGGATGGTATTTTTAAATAAATACCATATTACATACTGTCAAATCATACGTTAACAACAAATAATCTCAAAATGCAGGCAAACCTGATCGATAGTCTGAATCGAATGGCTCAGTTTGTCAATGACAGGTATTATATGCAGTACTGAGACAGTATCTCGAGGAGATGTCCCTGCCTTTGGGGAAACAGAGGTGTCAATCAGGACAGAGAATTTGCAGAAGAATGTCATGCAACTGATGTTGGGATAAGAGTGTGTGTGAGATGAGGTGAATCAAGATTATTTTCGCATGTTTACCAAAGAGAAAGTGGAGTCTTTCCAGTTGTGCAGTTCTGTGAATAAATGACATGCAGCCAGAACGAAAAGAGAGAGTGTGTGTTTTAGAACTACCATTATGTCTCTCACGGAAAGCAGGTGATGCAGCTGTAATCCTGTCGCTGATAGATGTCTGCACCTCACACACATAACTGGATTTACACAGAGTCAAATCAGACATAACTGAAAAAGATGAAAAATGTTTTTAGGTCTGAAATAAATGGTTACTGATACGTTCAGCTGTTTGCAGCCATGCAAAATCTATAATTCTTTTGGGCCATAAATATTTTATCATTGCAATCAGGAGACAGTGAGCACGAGTGACTGTTAATTAAAAGAGACACATCTGCACAAATGAAAACATTGCACACTCCACTCTCATTATGTCTATAATGCCTATTAAGTTGTCTATCAGTGTCTTTTTTGTTTAAAGTTTCTCCTATATTTAAAACAGTATTTAAAATTTGAAGTTTGTAATAAAGCTAATTGGATGTCTTATAGTTAACATGACAGGTCTGTCAACAAGGTTGCTCTAATAATGTTGTCCAAAGAGACAGGGATTACCGATGCAGCCATCACCCAAGTGACATGATAATCCTTTCAGAGAAGAAAGAGAGTAAGCACACGTTCTTCCAAAAAAGTGTGGAGAAAACAATTCAGGTCACTTTATGAACAATCTGTAACACTATTACTTTTCTTCTCTAGCCACTGTTGCACATGAAAAAAATTAGATGTGTGTGTGTATATATATATATATATGTGTGTGTGTGTGTGTGTGTGTGTGTGTGTGTGTGTGTTTCACTGCTGTTCAAATGCACTTTGGATCGCATAATTTATATATATAAATGTTTTCCATATGTTTTCCATCTGAAAGGACTAAATATTCAATGAAACAAATGACAATAAAATGCAAAGTAATCTCTTCAGTAATCAAAATACTTTTTAAATGTAACTGTATTTTAATTACCAATGATTTAATTTGTAACTGTAGTGGAATACAGATACTTATATTTTGTATTTTAAATACGTAATCCCATAACATGTATTCCGTTACTCCCCAACACTGTACATATATTGTGTATATATTATATAAAATTTATATGCACACCAATCAGCCACAACATTAAAACCACCTGCCTAATATTGTGTAGGTACTCCTCGTGCCACCAAAACAGTGCCAACCCGCATCTTAGAATGGCATTCTGAGATGATATTCTTCTCATCACAATTGTACAGAGCGGTTATCTGAGTTACTGTAGGCTTTGTCAGTTCGAACCAGTCTGGCCATTCTCTGCTGACCTCTCTCTCTTTGTTTTTGGCTCCATTTGGAGTAAACCCTAGAGACTTTTGTGTGTGAAAATCCAAGGAGATCAGTAGTTACAGAAATACTCAAACCAGCCCATCTGGCACCAACAATCATGCCACGTGCCAAATCACTGAGATCAAATTTTTTTCCCATTCTGATGGTTGATGTGAACATTAATTGAAGCTCCTGAACCGTATCTTCTTAATTTTATGCACTGCACTGCTGCCACACGATTGGCTGATTAGAAAATCGCATGGGTGATTGTTGGTGCCAGATGGGCTGGTTTGAGTATTTCTGTAACCGCTGATCTCCTGGGATTTTCACACAAAAGAGTCTCTAGGGTTTACTCCAAATGGTGCCAAAAACAAAAAACATCCAGTGAGGGGCAGTTCTGCGGATGGAAACGCCTTGTTGATGAGAGAGGTTAACAGAGAATGGCCAAACTGGTTCGAACTGACAAATTCTACAGTAACTCAGATAACAGCTCCGTACAATTGTGGTGAGAAGAATAACATCTCAGAATGCCATTCTGGGATGCGGGTTGGCGCTGTTTTGGCAGGGGGTTTTAATGTTGTGGCTGATCGGTATATATATATATATATATATATATATATATATATATATATATATATATATACAGTTGTGCTCAAAAGTGTGCATACCCTGGCAGAAATTGTGAAATTTTGGCATTGATATTGAAAATATGACTGATCATGCAAAAAAACTTTATTTAGTCTTTTATTTAAGGATAGTGATCATATGAAGCCATTTATCATCACATAGTTGTTTGGCTCATTTTTAAATCATAATGATAGAAATCACCCAAATGGCCCTGATCAAAAGTTTACATACCCTTGAATGTTTGGCGTTGTTACAGACACACAAGGTGACACACACAGGTTTAAATGGCAATTAAAGGTTAATTTCCCACACCTGTGCCTTTTTAAATTGCAATTAGTGCCTGTGTATAAATAGTCAATGAGTTTGTTAGCTCTCACGTGGATGCACTGAGCACGATAGATACTGAGCCATGGGGAACAGAAAAGAACTGTCAAAAGACCTGCGTAACAAGGTAATGGAACTTCATAAAGATGGAAAAGGATATAAAAATATATTTTATTAAGAAGTGGAAAATTCAGGGATCTCTTGATACCAAGCCAAGGTCAGGTAGACCAAGAAAGATTTCAGCCACAACTGCCAGAAGAATTGTTTGGGATACAAAGAAAAACCCACAGGTAACCTCAGGAGAAATACAGGCTGCTCTGGAAAAAGACGATGTGGTTGTTTCAAGGAGCACAATACGACGATACTTGAACAAAAATTAGCTGCATGGTCGAGTTGCCAGAAAGAAGCCTTTACTGCGCCAATGCACAAAAAAGCCAGGTTAAAATATGCCCGACAACAGCTTGACACACCTCACAGCAGTGACGAGACCAAAATAGAGCTTTATGGTCACAACCATAAGCACTATGTTTGGAGAGGGGTCAACAAGGCCTATAGTGAAAAGAATACCATCCCCACTGTGAAGCATGGTGGTGGCTCACTGATGTTTTGGGGGTGTGTGAGCTCTAAAGGCACGGGGAATCTTGTGAAAATTGATGGCAAGATGAATGCAGCATGTTATCAGAAAATACTGGCAGACAATTTGCATTCTTCTGTACGAAAGCTGCGCATGGGATGCTCTTGGACATTCCAGCATGACAATGACCCTAAACACAAGGCCAAGTTGACCCTTCAGTGTTTACATCAGAAAAAGGTGAAGGTTCTGGAGTGGCCATCACAGTCTCCTGACCTTAATATCATTGAGCCACTCTGGGGAGATCTCAAACGTGTGGTTCATACCCCAATTCTCCAAGGGTATGCAAACTTTTGTGCACAACTGTATATACTGTATATATATATATATATATATATATATATATATATATATATATATATATATATATATATATACGGTTGAAGTCAGAAGTTTACATACACTTAGGCTGAAGTCAATAAAACTACTTTTTTAACCACTCCACAGACATTAGCAAACTATATATATATATATATATATATATATATATATATATATATATATATTTTGTTCATGACACAAGTAATTTTTTCAACAATTGTTTACAGATTGTTTCACTTTTAATTGACTATATCACAATTCCAGTGGGTTAGAAGTTTACATACACTAAGTTAACTGTGCCTTTAAGCAGCTTGGAAAATTCCAGAAAATGATGTCAAGCCTTTAGACAATTAGCCAGTTAGCTTCTGATTGGTGGTGTACTGAATTAGAGGTGTACCTTTGGATGTATTTTAAGACCTACCTTCAAATTCAGTGCCTTTTTGCTTGACATCATGATAAAATCAAAAGAAATCAGCCAAGACCTCAGAAAAAAAATTGTGGACCTCCACAAGACAGGTTCATCCTTGGGAGCAGTTTCCAAATGCCTGAAGGTACCACGTTCATCTGTACAAATAATAGTACGTAATGGGACCACACAGCCATCATACCACTCAGGAAGGAGACGCATTCTGTCTCCTAGAGATGAACGTAGTTTGGTGTGAAAAGTGCAGATCAATCCTAGAACAACAGCAAAGGACCTTGTGAAGATGCTGGAGGAAACAGGTAGACAAGTATCTATATCCACAGTAAAACAAGTCCTATACGGACATAAACTGAAAGGCTGTTCAGCAAGGAAGAAGCCACTGCTCCAAAACCACCATATAAATGCCAGACTACAGTTTGCAAGTGCACATGGGGACAAAGATCTTACTTTTTGGAGAAATGTCCTCTGGTCTAATGAAACAAAAATTGAACTGTTTGGCCATAATGACTATTGTTTTGTTTGGAGGAAAAAGGGTGAGGCTTGCAAGCCGAAGAACACCATCCCAACCGTGAAGCATGGGGGTGGCAGCATTCTGACCCACTGGGAATGTGATGAAAGAAATAAAAGCTGAAAGAAATAATTCTCTCTACTATTATTCTGACATTTCACATTCTTAAAATAAAGTAGTGATCCTAACTGACTTAAGACAGAGAATGTTTTCTACAATTAAATGTCAGGAATTGTAAAAAACTGAGTTTAAATGTATTTGGCTAAGGTGTATGTAAACTTTTGACTTCAACTGTATGTATATATATATATATATATATATATATATATACTGTAGATAGATAGATAGATTAAGCTAATTTCTATATATATAAATAAGTACTGCTTCTTCTTTGTAGCTGTTAAGTGAAAAACAAAAAACAAAACAAAAACATTAACGTCACACAGGATCATACAGCAGTTGAGAGGAACCTGTCATTTCTCATCATGTTTACTTACTGAGTGAGACATAAGAGGCAGATTTTCTCCTACAGCTCAACCATATATTTTAAAATCTACCAAGGCATGCTCACATTAAACTACCAGATATACTGGGAATTGAGAAGTCAGTAGCATCACCTGATAATTACTAGGGGAGTATGGGAGCAAACTGAATTTTTGAGCATGCACAATTTTTGTGAACACATGTTCACATTTACAAACAGAGTAAGGTGGATAATGACGGTGTGATGATTGACAATTTTGCAGATGTGTAGGACAGATATAGATACAGTATATCATGCAGCCTACTTCATAAATTCTCAGCCAGGGTATGCGTTTCAAATATGTGAATGAGATGCTCCTGTTCTACCCACTCTGTACGGGACACGAACCGGCGTCTCCAGCATGGGAGGCGGGTGCGCTAACAAGGAAGCAACAGCCCCTAGCGTAAGTTGCTACTGCACCTCTTGAGGTCAGGAGAGTGAGGTTTATACACATTGCACAGCTATCTATCAGCTGGCTCCCATTACACTCACCCCCACCTAAACCTCACTTCCATCCGGGTCACGGCACCATTGTGATACTCCTGTTCTACCCGCTCCATACAGGACTTGAACCAGTGTCTCTGGCATGGGAGATGGGTGTGCTAACAAGGAGGCTAAAGGCTCCAGCCAGTGTCAGTCACTAGTGCACCCTTTGAGGTCAGGAGAGTGAGGTTTATACACATTGCACAGTTATCTATCAGCTGGCTCCTGTTACATGAATGTATATAGGACGATATTTGATAGAACTATAATACTCAAATATACTTATGTATAACAAATGGAGATATTTATGGAGTATATTGGGCAGAAGTTTTTTTATTTTTTTATTTTTTAAATCAGTAGGCCTCATCACAACATATAATCACCCTTACATTCCAAAATATTCAAATTCTTATGAAAACCTTTGAGACAACACTGCCTCCCTCTGGTCAATATAGTTGGTAATTCCCAAACAAAGGAAAATAGGATTTGAAATGCTCTTATTTGAAAACAGCCAATGAAAGAATTACCTGCATATACTGCTTAATCTACTCTAGATTGATGTGGGTTGAGTGAGGTTTGAAATATGTCACGTGCTAAAACTACTTTCTACAAAGATGCTGCTTTTGATACATTGTGCTCTTTCTCATTCGCAGTGCTGTAGGAGAAAGGTAACTTAGCCAAGAAAGGCGCCAAGTTATATAATACTAAGACATCCATAGGCCTACTGTATTAAATAATCGCTGTATAAAACATTCATCAACAACATTTTCTGAGTTATGGTAGAAATATAAATGCATTCACTGAATGAGGTCGATTTCTGATTCACAACATGTTTGTTAGATATCCCGTAAGACTAAGAGATCTAGAGATGCACCAAACAAAAATGGGTTATTCATTATTTGGGAGATGCTGTCACTCACCTTCAAATAGTTTAAAGTTAAACTGCAATGTAGCCTGCTCAATTCCAATAGTCACAGTAAAAAAAAAAAAATGGTATATTTAAATGTTAAAAGTGCAATTTTGAACTATGCCATTTTTGTTAGCAATCACAATTGCTAAATGATATTTAAAGATCACTTCTAGCATTTTTGCTTTTGCAATTCTCCCTTTATAGCAAAAATAAATAAATAAACTGGCAGGTCCTTGGCAGATTCTTCTAAAAATCTTTGTGTTCAGCAGAAGGACGTCATAAACATCTGGGATGACCTGAACTATTCCTTTAAAATTGCACAGTAGGTCCAGTGTATCATTTGGTTTCATTTTTGAAAACATTTCAGATCGAAATATCACCACAATTGTAGAATGGGGCAAACAATAATCAAAATCATAATAAAAAAAAAAAACATACCATAGTAAATCATAAGGCCTGATAAGGCAACAGCAGTACCCTCAACCACAAAGCCCTGCAAAGGGTGGTGCGAACTGCCAGACACATCATCGGAGGTGAGCTTCCCTACCTCCAGGACATATATACCAGGCGGTGTGTGAAAAAAGGTTGGAGGATCATCAGTGACTCCAGCCACCCAAGCCATGGGCTGCTCTCATTGCTACCATCAGGTAGGCGGTATCGCAGCATCAGGCCCACACCAGCCGACTCCATGACAGCTTCTTCCCCCAAGCAATCAGACTTTTGAAATCTTGATCTCTCACGATCAATATACATCAGCACTGCACTTTATTAATCTCTTACACTGGACTGTCATAAATTATATTCTCTCTTAACAACACACTGGCAACTGACTATCAACCGACAGCCTGAATGTCAATACAGCACAATACAACCTACTGTATATTTTATATATACTATTTTTATTGTATACTTTGTATTCTATATTGTGTGTATTGTATACTGTACATTGTATATTATTATTTGTATATTGTGTTGTGTGTAATTATGTGTATATTAGATATGTAAATTGTGTTGTGTAAATCTGATGTTTATTGTAAACTGGTATATGTTTCATCACTGTCATGACTGCTTTGTTGCTCGGAACTGCACCCAAGACTTTCACCCACTGTTGCACTTGTGCATATGGTTGAGTGACAATAAAGGGATTTGATTTGACTTTGTTTTTTTGTAATTAACATTTTTATTGATTCATATACACATGACAGAGAAAAACCCATCACATATATGAAGAATCAACATTTTACATTCAAACCCCAATAATACAATCCCACCCTGACCCCCAACGAACACCCCTGTGGTCCCACATAATAACACATACACACACAATCCAAAAATAAAAAAAGAAAAGAAAAGAAAAAATAAAAATTATTAAATAAAATAATAATAAACATACATGATTAAACTAAACTGCACTCTCCACATCCCCTCCCCAAGAGTCCCCCCAAAAAACTAAATATTTGCCCCATTTTTTAACAAATAAATCCCTAAACCCTAGCCTACTACTTACCACTTCTTCAAATGCAGCTACCCTCCCCATTTCCACACACCACTCCGAAAAAGAGGGTGCTCCACTTGACTTCCAACCCCTTAAAATTACTTTCCTGCTGATCATGAGACTGGTCAGAACCCAATTTTTAATGTGATTATCCCCCAAATTCATGACCGCCCCATCACCCAAAATACAGAGTCTGGGACAAAGCAAAATTTGAACGTTCAAAACATCCCACAAATAATTCTTAACCTTTAACCAAAAATCTTGGATCTTAACACCCCCCCAAAATACATGAGTAGTGTCTCCAACTTCTGATTGGCATCACCAGCAGGTGGGTGTGTCTTTAAGACCAAGCCTATATAATCTAGAGGGGGTCCAATAAAATCTATGTAAAATCTTAAATTGCATAAGGCGAACCCTTGCATCTCTAGATACAGACTTGACATTTTTCAGAATCTTAATCCACACTCCATCCTCCAATACCAAATTCAAATCTTTCTCCCATAATCTCTTGATAGAAGTTAAAGCTCCATCCCCCAGTCTCTGAGATAGCAGGGAGTAATACACCGATGCCTCATGACCTTTTCCAAAAGCTGCAATCACCTCTCCCAAAGCACCTGCCACCTTAGGGGGGGTGTGTGCTACTCCCAAAAACAGTACAGAGCATGTGGCGCAGTTGTAAATACCTATAAAACTGAGATCTTAGAATCCCAAAATGATGACCGAAATTATCAAAAGATCTCAACACTCCACTCTCATACAGGTCACCGAGTGTAGATAAAACAAAATCTTGGGTAGGCCTAGCCCACCTTTGTCAATTGGCCAATGTAGTTTGTTGAAATGTAGCCTGGGATGCTCACCTATCCAAATAAAGGACTTTGCTATGCTATTAAATTGCTTGAAATAAGAGAGGGGGACATCTATAGGGAGTGACTGTAGTAGGTAGTTTTAATAACATTAACCTTCCCAACCATCGATAAATGTAATGAAGCCCACCTGTCCACGTCGCTCGAAAACCTTTTTATTAAGGGGTCAAAATTAACTCTAAATAAATCAGACAAATTTGCAGGGAATAAAATACCCAAATACTTAATGCCCTGTTTGGGCCACTGGAAGGCGCCCGGCTGAAAAGCCATTACCAGGCAGTATGCTGTCAGAGCCAAAGCTTCAGATTTAGACCAATTGACTTTGTATTCTGAGAGCTTGGAGAAGGAATTAATAATTCTGTGGAGGCAAGGCATAGATCTAGTGGGGTCAGAGACAAATAATAAAATATCATCTGCGTAAAGCAGAAGCTTATGCTCCACACCTCCCGCCATCACCCCTGGAAAATCATCTTCCTTTCTTATCGCAGCTGCTAATGGTTCCAGGGCAAGACAGAACAATAATGGGGAAAGAGGGCAACCCTGCTGAGTGCCCCTATTCAGAGTAAAATAATCTTAAATTAATCCATTTGTTTGTACCGCTGCTACAGGGTGTCTATAAAGTAACTTAATCCAACCAATAAATGTACTCCCGAACCCATACCTTTCCAAAATCTTAAAAAGATAATCCCATTCTACCATATCAAATGCCTTTTCGGCGGCAATCGAGATGGCAGCAACCGGAGACTGATCATTCACTACTGACCACATGATATTAATGAAACACCTAATGTTATCAGAAGAGCTATGGCCCCGAATAAACCCCACCTGATCTATATGTATAAGAGATGTCATAACTTTACTTAACCGGTTAGGCAAAAGTTTTGACAAAATTTTAACATCTAGCTGGATCAGGGAAATTGGACGGTAACTTTTACACTCGCTTGGATCTTTGTCCTTTTTAAGAATCAGAAAGCTTTCCATTCTTTAATGATTCCGTATAAACTTCTAACAAAAGTGGAGCCAGTTCTGTAGCATAAGATCTAAAAAATTCAGCGGCAAAGCCATCTGGCCCTGGGGCCTTGCCTGTAGGTAAGGCCTTAATTACCTCTTCAAGTTCCTCCAAGTTTATCTCAGAATCAAGAGAATTTTTTTGCTCAGTTGTCAATTTAGGGAGTTCTAATGGTTCCACAAATTTTCTAATATCTTCATCAGTAGACAAAGACGTGGACCTATAGAGATCAAGATAGAACTCTTTAAAGGCATTATTAATATCAATGGCCGAAGTAAAAATTTCACCCCCAGCAGATTTCACTGAGGGAATGGTAGAAAAAGACACTCTCTGCATTATATATCTAGCCAAAAGCTTCCCTGCTTTGTCCCCCGACTCAAAGTATGACTGTCTTGCCCTGAACAACCAAAACTCCACTTTCTGCGACAAAATAGCATTATATCTGTATTTTAATCGAGTCAATTCTCTGAGGCCATCAGACGACATTCTGCGCTTCAGCTCTGCTTCGGCACTTTTAATATTCTCTTCCAACTCCACTGAGGACTAGTTGGTCTCCATATAAACACTGAATTCAGTCTTTAACATTTGTTGGAAATCAGGATTTTGCAAAAGGGATACATTAAAGCGGCAACTATATGATTTCTTTATCTCCGTATGTGGCAACACCTCTAAACTCACCAGGGCGTGATCTGAAACTAAGATGTTTCCAACTGAGCAATCAACAACAGATGAAATGAGGGACCAATATTATATCATGAGGGGTGCCAGCAGCTTGCAACATCCCCTCAAGATCTATAAAAAAGCCCTGATCATCAGCATTAGGTGCGTAAATATTAGCCAAAATCAACCTTTGCCCCTCAATTTCTCCTAAAACAATAATGACTCTTCCTAATTGATCTTTACTCTGTTTAAAACATTTGAATTATAGATGTTTATTTATCAGTATAATGACTCACCTGCTCTTACTTGAGCCAGCACTAAAGAAAACATGTACACCCCATATCTTCCCAAATTTTTCAGCTTCCTGCGGGGAAAGATGCATTTCTTGAAGAAACACTATATCATATTTCTTACGTTTAAGAAAAGAAATAACCTTCCTTCTTTTTATGGGGTGCCCCAACCCATTCACATTCCAGGTGGAGAGAGATAACCTACTCATATTAACATTTGACATATTGATGTAATAAAAAATAAAAATAAAATTGTGTCAAAAACAAGATTATACAGACCACATTCCCCATTAGTGCAACAATCAAACACCGAACTTCCCCCCGAACAAAACAAACAGAAAAAAAGAAAAATGTGCACATTAACCCCGCGCACGACAGTGCCAACCGGCGTCAGTCCCTCTAAACTCAAAGATTGCTGAAGTCCGGTGCTTCTATCCAAATTTTGTGTGGCAAAATTACATATCAGAAAATACTTTGTAAAACAGACCCCAGCCAACAGGCAGAATAAACACAAAGAACATGTAGATTCATTCACAGAACTGTCTTGAAGGTGTGTTCCTCCACAAAACAAACTCCAGCTGATATAAAGCCATTCAGTTTCCTCGGACAGACAAACAATTGTTCAGTGAGCCGGCTGTTTACGAGTATGGCAGATGATGTAATCATTCTAATGTCCCTTAAAAATACTCCACACAAACTCCAGCCAACAGGAGGCATAAGCACAAAGAACAAACAGATTCATCCACAACTGTCCCAAAGCAGTGTTAATCTACAAGTCAAACTCCAGCCACTAGGTGGAACCAGCACAAAAAGAAACAAAACAGGCATCCCAATTCCTCGGATGATCAAGAGCCAAACTCACTCGGAGGCCGCGCAAAAAAAACAAAAAAAAAACAATACACCATGACTTACTCAGCCCGTCAACTTCATAAAAGACATCCTTTATGTGAGCATGTAGATATTTTACAGTTATCCATAGTGTCCATTCTCTATCTGGCCAGGAACTTCAGTGTAAAAACGATCTTCCGTCAATGCAAAAGTTTCTTGAAGGGAGTGTCATTCCACAAAACAAATTCCAGCTGCTAGGCGGAGCCAACGCAAAAAGACACAAAAAATTGCACCCTGCTTCCTCAGACAGTCGAGTGTATTTTCAGCGAGTCAAACCACTAATATAAGAAACATCAAATGGCTTACTCACTCCAATGTATTTATGAAGGAGAGTGCCTGTTTTGGACATGTAAATACTTTGCGACCATCCTTCGTTTCTATTCTCAGTTTGGCCGGAAACATCAATGCAAAAGAGATCTTCCGTTGATGTAAAAGTTTCTTACATTCCTTGAACCGATCGCATTTCTCTCTTGTCGAATTCGCAAAGTCCGGGAACGAGAAAATATTGTGATTCCTCCAAGAAAGCATTCCTTTGCTCCTCGCCTGGCGCAAGACGAGATATTTATCGGATGATCTCAGAAATTTGGCCAGAATTGATCGGGGCCTGTCTCCCTCAGCAGATCTGTGAGATGGGACTCTGTGAGCTCACTCGATTTCCAGTTTATGGCCTATTATGTCGAGCAGACTCGGGAAGAGCTCATCCAGGAATTTCACCATATCTCTCCTCTTCATGCTCAGGAATTCCAACAATCCGTATATTGTTCCTTCGGCTCATATTTTCAAGATATTCTAGTTTTTCCAAAATATGTTCCAAGTCTGTTTTGGACGCAGGCGGATTAGCGGATAATTCCCTGTCCGATGACTCCAGATAATCGATCCGTTTCTCAACATCTGCCATTCTTGTGATGTATTACAGCGAGATCCTCCAAGTCAGCAACAACCTTCGTCAGCATCACCTAGATGTTGGACAGTTGACGCTGAATTTCTTCTCCCGACGTGCCTTCCAAATCGAGTCCCTGGCTCACGGCCTGTTCGGGGGTGTCAGCTTGAGCACGTAAGTGTCTTTTAATGTCTCCAGAGTCTGAGGATTTTGACTTCTTTGCCATGTTTACCTCAAAGAGTAAATATGTAATTGGGTGTATCGAATCTCACTGGATTATAACATGAAAATAATTAAAAAACCATCAAAGTGCACAGAGCTCGTGATTCACACGTCTGCTTCTCGCATGGCGTCACCCATTTGATTTGACTTTGTTCATGCTTGAGAATGCAATTATAGAGTGATCTGAAAAGTATATTTTATTTGTATATGTCTGCAGGCTCATGTTCTGCCTGGATTGGTCAGTGCTTTATTTTGCCTGATGGAAAACAAGTGCTGGAAACATTCTGTCTGTTGGGTAGTGTTGCTGACAACTTTGCAGGTGAATGAGGAAGTACCAGGTAAGATCATGATGGGCATAATTTAAAGATATCAAACACTTGCTTTGGCTCAAGGCCTTTTGAACCACCTGTTGACTTTATATGACTCAATATTTCTCCCTCTTTTTATTTTAGGTTGGGAGATGTTTTTTCATGACTTAAATTTAAATGTTAAATCTGCCTCATTTAAAAGTGTTGATTGATCATACAGAGCGTACATTATTGAAGCCTACTGAGACAAACAAAACCTTCAAACTTAAAAGGCAGAACAAGAAATCACGAAATGATTTGTGACATTTCTTAAACAACTAGTTCAAGCCGACAGTGTTTCATATCTATTTCTATAGACCGGTTCTGCTGGAGAGATGCAGCAGTCTCTTGATAATTTTCTGCTGTAACCCTGGTGAACCTGAGTTTGGCATGAAACCTAACCAACACTGATAGTCTTGTGCAGATTAAATTATGCATGATCTTGTCATGGCAGTACTCACAGTTAGAAATACTGCTTGGAAATGGGAAAACTTGAAAATCTGCCAGTTTACACTGGGAGAATACACAATGACCTTCACCACTGTTTTTTTCACTGTTTTTTCTTTCTTTTTCCCAAGCTCTCTCTACAGGTGAAATACTACCACTTCCTAACTGTCCTAAAAGGAGCTAAGCAATTTATCCAGCACATTCAGCTTCTCAGTTTGAGAAGGACATAATCATGTTTTCTCTGAGTTAAAATCTATTTAATTGAAACAACATCATTTATTTAAGCAATATACATGCTCTTTGATGTAGTGTTTTGAACTGCACAAAGTTGACATAAAATGTACAGTTTTGGGGGAAATCAGACTATGAATGGTTTATTTATAGTTGTCTCTGCATATTTAGCTGGGAAAAGAGAAAGTATTTTTACATAAGAAAACTTTCACATTAACTGTATGAGTTCAGTGATTAACCTCATTGGATAATATATTGTAGCTATCACTATGTAGGACAAGGTGCTTCAGGTGACATGTATATAAACATATTGCCACAGTATACTCTAAATACACTCCAAATAGCCAGATTTTTTAATTCCAGTTAGTTTGTAAAGGACTGTTACCCAAGTGAGCCCCAAAAGGGGCCTAATGTAGCCAATTAATCACTGCATTCGGTTGGCAGGAAACCTCATGAGAACGTTAAGTGCACAGGTTCTTTGGATGGCTGGTTATAGATGAGAGATGCCAGATATTAAGGCACACACATTCAATTCCAGTAGTATCTTATTATGTACATCAGTAAGGGACACTAAATAACAGTAACAGTTACAATGGAGATGACCCTTTGTTAGGGCAAAAAATGATCCTGAAAATGTTTCATTTAAAAGATTACACTGGCCAAGCCTCAAATCCCATTGTGCATTTGGACCGCTGGACAAGCAATTGTGTGACAAGTCTACAAAATAGCAAAAATGTGAAATATGATGTGCACACACAAAGTGGCAAACAAGTACATGTTTGTTTACACAAGTGTTTGAAAAATGTCTTTGTGTCATTTTGACATGAAGGGCAACATTTTTTTGGATTTCTCAGTGCTGATTATAAGTTGAATATATAAACACTGTCTCAGTCTTAAAGTTTGCAGTGACCTACTGGTATCCTCTCACATTAGTGTCCTTCTCGATGTACATTGGCACTTGTTTTTGGTTTTTAAATGTCAGTTTTGAGCAGAGAGCATTGAGGATCTTCTGAAAGTGTCTGGAGATTGTCCTAAAAATAATTTTTAACCACTATGACTTATTGCACTATAGGAGGTAGTCTATAGGAGACTGATTTTCAGTGGAAGCACTTATCTTATTTAGATCTACTACTATTACAGAGGATGGATGCTTAAATAACTAGAACATTTCAGTTTAAGTTTAAAAGGTATGAAAGGCATTCTTTTTACAATATTTGAATGGAAAGTTAGAAAAGATGTATGAAAAGACAAAATTATTATATCATTGAGGAAAAAATATTTCAATACACTTCAGTTTGAGAACAAAAAGTGAAGAATTAGAGGAATGAATACTGTCTGATCCTTTAGTAACTGAGAGACAGGTGGGAGTAAGTTGCATTCTGCAAAAAAGCAAGAGGAAGAGGCTGTAAAATTAAAACGCCCACCAATTCCTCAGAACAGTCATCCGTTGGTGATGTTCTCAGTTCACCTCTGAGATGAGCTTCACTCTTCAGTTCCTTCACCAGAGTCTCCAACCAAATGGCAGAGTTTGACTGCCATGAAGATTGCTCATCTCCTCAGACTGAGATTATTTAATAGAAGAAAAACATCTCAAATAATTATTTCTGCCACGTTTGGTTTCTGTCATATAACATAATTTTGGGTCTTTTTCTGTTTCTTTCTAATTACAATTTTGCCCCAGGCTCTTTGGATATAAGAAAGAGGTGATATGTTGAATAAAGGTGTAACAGAATTTGATTTACCTACAATTCCTGTTTTCAGCATGTCAACATCTCCCTGGAGATCCACCACCAAAGTGTGCTGTATTTGAACCAGACTCTCTCTCTGAGGATGGTTTCATCACCCAGCGTTTTCGGTTTCTATGTTTGAGCTGAAAAAAAAAGAAAGAAATTATTTTTGGAAGATAAACTAACAATACCAAGCACCTTAAGGATGACAAATGCTCGTAGGCAGGTGTCTCCCTGAATAGTCGCTGCCTTGAGAAAACTTCTGACATTTATTTGCATTCTCTCTCTCTCTCAGAATGTCACTATAACAGTCTTCTGTCCTGTCCAAAATACTTCCAGCAGAGATGAACTTCTCATCAGGAGCTGTCAGCAACTCCGTCTGAGCTCAAATTTAAATCTGTTTAAAGGGCAATGTTGCAACCTGATCCAATATATAGAATAAAAAAATTGTGCTTCTATTGATAGCTGTAACGGCAGATGTTTAGGAAACTGCTGCGTCAGTGCTTGATTAACATTTGACCAACACTGTAATGAATAATGTCATATGAGAACTTCACCTCAGGCAGTTCACCTACAGACATCAGGTTCACAGTTTGCCGCCACCAGAGACGGCACAGTTGGACCATACAGCCGGTGTGTTCAATGTCTGACTCCAGATTTGAAGCAGATTGGTAAGAACAGTTTAAGAGAAAGTAATCTGTTAAGGTTTGAACTGACAAAGTCTACAGTAACTTAGATAACCATTTTGTACAATTGTAGTGAAATGAATATCATCTCATAATGCTATTCTGAGATGCGGATTGGTGCTGTTTTGGCGGCATGAGGGGGACCTACACAATATTAAGCAGGTGGTTTTAATGTTGTGGCTGATCTGCATATATATACATTGATCAGCCACAACATTAAAACCACTGACAGGTGAAGTGAATAACATGTATTATCTCGTTACAATGGCACCTGTCAATGGGTGGGACATATTAGGCAGCAAGTGAACAGTCAGTTCTTGAATTTCATGTGTTGGCAGCAAAAAAAAAAAAAAAAAAAAAAAAAAAAAAAAAAAAATATATATATATATATATATATATATATATATATATATATATATACTGTATATATACTGTATATATATATATATATATATATATATATATATATATATATATATATATATATATATATATATATATATTATACAGTATATGTATATATTTTAATGCCCCCCACCCCAAGCCCCAAGAAAACTCACCAACATTCTCATTACATTTTATGCATTTGGGCAAACACTTTTATCCACTTACAGTACATTCAAGATATACATTCCTTGGGATTCGAACCTATGACCTTGGCATTGCTAGCCCCATTCTCTTCCAATTGTTTTCCTGAATATAAAACAAACAATTTTATGTACTTCAATATGCTGCACAAATAACAAATAAGATATAAACCACAGACAATGCAATTTGGTTGAATAAAAACATAGGCTTAACTGTGTTAGTATAAATGAACATCTGTATGTTTTAAACACATAAAGAGAAAAATATGTACTTTCATTTTTCTTTTGTTCTATATCTTGCTCATAGTGGTACTTAAATTATGAGTGAGGTTAATCGTATACCATATGCATTCAGTTGCATTATAGAAAATGTATAGGTTCAGAATGGAATATTAGCATACTGCATAATGTACTGTATACACGGTATACTACACACTATACAACCAAGGATGTAAAATAGTATGCAGAATGCAATGAAAAACAGTAGTATGCAGCATGCTGTATACATTAACTGTACATATACTGTATGCTCCATTGTTAGATGACATGTATGTTTAATTCTAGAAATTGCATCCAGTTATCATCTTGAAGACCTCAGACCTTTGTCCTCTGACCTGGCCAGTCCCTAGCTGCACCACCTGCCTCATAATCATGGCTTTCAGCCACGCCACCTCCACCTATCTGGCTTCCAATGATGCATCTATCTGACTCAGTTAATAATAACTTCCCCTGTAGTCATTATTAGCCTTCTAACCCTCATCTTCAGCCCAGATGTTGGATTTGCATCTTGATGATTCTGAGGCTTTTGGAAGTTCAACATTAAGTGTTGTGCAATGGCTTTGTATAGCATTTGGCTTGCTGTTTAAAACTGTACCAGGTGAGTTGGCGTTAATGACACACCATGCCCTTAAAAGTACAGTCCTGATACCACAGTGCACAGAAAGAACACCTCATTTTGCAACCAGATGGATGACCATCTATGGAAAGTGAAGGATGACACCTCTCATTTTCCCAATACATTGCATACAGTTGCCCCATAATTCATTTGGACACTTAAAGCCACACTTCACTTCTCTGAAATTAGAGAGCAGAGAGCATTGGTTTATCATACTACATCAATAAAAGACCATACTGAATTTTTAAAGTTACAAAATACAGAGCTCATACGGCTTTTTTAGTAACAATCTTTATTAACAACAGACTAATATTTTTTTAAAGAGTGCTTGTGGTTGAATATCTGAATGCTAAAGGGCAGAGTGACCTCTCTCTCTCTGTGATGTGACAGTCCCATTGATGCTCCTGTCACACCTGTGAATAGATGACTCATACTATGTCGGCACAATCCCAATAGTATCCTAATAAACCTATTTTTGTCTTCTTCTTTTGGCTGCATGGTGGCAAATCTAAGCCCTATGAGTCTTATTAAAGGAATATTCTGGGTTCAATAAAAGTTAAACTCAATCAACAGCATTTGTAATGTTGATGTGACAAGGAGGAGGGCATGGCCGGGGTGTACCGATGGATGCCCAGCGTTGAATCAGCCCAATCAGCCGGGAGAGGAATAAAGAGGAGCTGGGGACACCAGTTCGAGAAAGAGAGAGATGCACATGTTGTGTGTGTGCGCGTCTTTGTTTTGTTTATGTTGGAAAGCAGTTTATGTTATGTTTACGTTCCTTTGTGGCATTAAAAGTTTATGCCGATTGTTCAGCCGGTTCCCGACTCCTGCTTGCCCATCATATGAATACGTTACATTGCTGCCGAAACCCAGGAAGGAGGAGGGATGTCGTGGAATTCTTGCCGCGGCCGTCTGCCAGGGGACAGAGGAGTTGCTGCCTCCCGCCTGGAGTCGGAGGAACTACTGCCGTCTGCCAGGAAGAGGAGGAGCCATTCCGTCCATCAGGGGTTGGAGGACTTGCTGCCGTCCACCAGGGGAGGAGCGGCTTTCGTCCACCAGGGGGTGGAGGAGTGGCTGAGGACCAGGCAACGGCGTGTCCGGTGACAGGTAAGTGAGTTTCTCTCTCTCTCTCTCTCTGTCTCTCCCCCTCACTCTTTTCCTCTCTCCTCTCCCTCCCCTCATCTCTCCCAGGGCTCCAGAGTGGCGGGGAAGACCTGCCGGCAGCAGGACAGCCGGAAGGGCAACACCCTTCCTTCCTGGAGGGGAGGGGAGTACGTCATGCCGGAGGTTTCCCCGGCCTGAATCACCCCGTCTGCTCATCGCCAAGGGTGTCCCACTGCGGTGACTGCACCGGCTCCGCCGCAGCCCGCCCCCGGCTTGGAGCAGACGCCACCCATCTCACAGTCGGCCACCAAGAACCTGTGAAAGGCTTCCAAGCACCCCTGAGACGTGCGACCCAGGGATGACAAAACCCGCTGCTCTGGAGCTGGTAAGCAGACCACTCCATCCCCGGTGGAGGGCCGGGAGGAGAACCATTTGTTACATTTGCATTTAATTTCGCCGCATGCCCAAGTGGCTGCAGTACCCAAAAGTTCAGCAAGAGTGGTTTCCTTGTTCCCTGGGTCACATACCCAGTGTGCATGGCCGTCATCATGACCACCGTCCACCATTCCATTTTTGCAGGTTCGGCGCTCCAGCGGCGATCTCCCCGCCCCTGCATGCCCAGCTGTGCCACAAATCCACCCCCGATGTGACAGACTCCACGGGTCACGAGGACAGGCCTCTTCCTCCCCCATCCCAGGCTGTTCCGGGGGTGGTCACAAGGAGCCAGGTAAGTGCTTCGATGTCCCTGAACTCAGCATGGCCACAACACTCAGCACGGCCTCAGGTTCCGCCCCGCCGCGAGGCCCCACCCACTGGTACATCCGATGAGATTGTCCCCTTGGTCCCCGTCGCCCGGAGCTTGGACGCATGGCTTGCACTTTCCAACCTGTCACGATGGCTGGTCTGGACCGTCCGACTCAGCTACGCGATTCAGTTCACCAGGCGTCCGCCCAGGTTCATCGGCGTCCACTTCACCATGGTGAAGGGCAAAAACACCGCTACCTTGCACGTGGAGATCGTTACCCTCCTACGGAAGGATGCGATAGAGCCTGTCCCTCTGGCTGAGATGAAGAGGGGGTTTTACAGCTCCTACTTCATTGTATCAAAGAAAGGCGGTGTGTTGCGGCCAATCTTGGACCTGCGAGTACTAAACTGGGCTTTACACAGACTCCCGTTCAAAATGCTGACGCAAAAGTGCATTCTAGCGAGTGTCCGGCATCAAGATTGGTTCGCGGTGGTAGACCTGAAGGACGTGTACTTCCATGTCTCGATTCTACCTCAACACAGAGCCTTCCTGCGGTTTGCATTCGAGGGTCGGGCGTATCAGAACAAGGTCCTCCCTTTCGGCCTGTCCTTGTCCCCTTGTGTCTTCACGAAGGTCGCAGAGGCAGCCCTTGCCCCGCTAAGGGAAGTGGGCATTCGCATCCTCAACTATCTCGACGATTGGCTAATCCTAGCTCACTCTCGGGATGTGTTGTGTGCACACAGGGACCTGGTGCTCTCACACCTCAGCCGACTAGGGCTTCGGGTCAACTGGGAAAAGAGCAAGCTTCTCCCGGTTCAGTGCATTTCTTTTCTCGGCTTGGAGTTGGACTCAGTCTCGTTGACGGTGCGCCTCATGAATGAGCGTGCACAGTCGGTGCTGACCTATTTGAAGGTGTTCAGACAGAAGACAGCGGTTCCGCTGAAACTGTTTCAGAGGCTTCTGGGGCATATGGCATCCTCAGCGGTGGCCACCCTGCTCGGGTTGATGCATATGAGACCGCTTCAGCACTGGCTTCAGACTCGAGTCCCGAAATGGGCATGGTGCCACGGGACATATTGCGTGGCCATCACGCCGATCTGTCACCGCCTCTTCAGCCCTTGGACCGACCTCACGTTTCTATGGGCAGGCGTTCCCCTAGAGCAGGTCTCCAGGCGTGTCGTGGTTCCCTTAGCAGGCTTGGGCACTGTATGCAAAAGGCATGCAGCTGCTGGCTCATGGACAGGCCCGCAGCTACATTGGCACATCAACTGCCTTGAGTTGCTGGCAATTCTGCTCGCCCTGCGGAGGTTTCGGGGCAAGCATGTGTTAGTTCGGACAGACAACACGGCAACGGTAGCATATGTCAACCGTCAAGGCGGTCTGCGCTCCCATTGTATGTCACAACTCGCCCGCTGTCTCCTCCTCTGGAGTCAGCAACACCTCAAGTCGCTGCGAGCCACTCACATCCCGGGCGACCTCAACACTACAGCGGATGCGCTGTCATGGCAGGTTACCCTCAGGGGAGAGTGGAGACTCCACCCTCAGGTGGTCCAGCTGATTTGGAGTTGATTCGGGCAGGCACAGGTAGACCTGTTCACCTCCCAAGAATCCTCCCACTGCCCACTCTGGTACGCCCTGACTGAGGCACCTCTCAGTATAGATGCGCTGGCACACAGCTGGCTCCCTGGACTTTGCAAATATGTGTTTTCCCCAGTGAACCTACTTGCACAGAACCTGTGCAAGGTCAGGGAGGACGAGGGCAGGTCGTCCTGGTAGCCCACCCAGACATGGTTCTCAGACCTCACGCTCCTTGCGTCAGCCCCCCATGGCAAATTCCCCTGAGGAAGGACCTTCTTTCTCAGGAATGGGGCACAATCTGGCACCTGCGACCAGACCTCTGGAATCTCCATGTCTGGCCCCTGGATGGGGCATAGAAGACTTAAGCGGCCTACCACCCACGGTGGTAGACACGATCACTCAGGCTAGGGCCCCCTCTATGAGGCGCCTGTATGCCTTTAAGTGGCATCTGTTTGCTAAGTGGTGTTCTTCCCGACGTGAAGACCAAAGAGATGCGCAGTCGGATCGGTGCTTTCCTTCCTGCAGGAGAGGTTGGAAGGGTGGCTGTCCCCCTCCACCTTGAAGGTGTATGTAGCCGCTATAGCGGCACACCACGACACAGTGGACGGTAAGTCCTTAGGGAAGCACAACCTGATCATCAGGTTCCTGAGAGGCGCCAGGGGGTTGAATCCCTTCAGACGGCTCATGGGACCTCTCTGTAGTTCTTCAGAGTCTATGTAGAGCCCCCTTTGAGCCCTTGCAGTCAGCTGAGCTTAAGGCACTCTCTTTGAAGACTGCCCTCCTGACTGCGCTCACTTCCATCAAGAGGGCAGGAGACCTGCAAGCATTCTCTGTCAGCGAAACATGCCTGGAGTTTGGTCCGGGCTACTCTCACGTGATCCTGAGACCCCGACCCAAGGTTCCCACGACTCCTTTTAGGGACCATGTGGTGAACCTGCAAGTGCTGCCCCAGGAGGAGGCAGACCCAGCCCTGACGTTGCTGTGTCCGGTGTGTGCTTTATGCATCTATTTGGATCGCATGCAGAGCTTTAGAGTCTCTGAGCAGCTCTTTGTCTGCTTTGGTGCACAGCGGAAAGGAAGCGATGTCTCCAAGCAGAGGATCGCCCACTGGCTCATTGACACCATAACAAAGGCATACAACGCCCAGGACATGCCGCCCCCGGCAGGGCTATGAGCCCATTCTACCAGGAGTGTAGTGGCCTCCTGGGCCTTGACCAGTAGCACCTATCTAACAGACATTTGCAGAGCAGCAGGCTGGGCAACACCCAACACCTTTGCGAGGTTCTACAATCTCCGGGTGGAACCGGTTTCATCCCGTGTAGTGGCACGCACAAGCAGATAAGTCCGGGACAGCTGGCCAATATTTATCGCTTGCGCATAGCGCATTTCACCTCCCCTGAGCTGAAGACATGCGCTGTTGACTCCCAGTAGTGTTCACAAACTGTGTTCCCTGGATGATTTCCGTCAAGCCCTGTGGCAGACGAGTTCGCGGAGAAACTCTCTGCCGGCTCAGTACATGTGCTAAATAAGCCCTGTACTGGGGTAGGTGCTCCGCATGTGGTGGTTCCCCGTAGGTACCCCATGCAACATATATCTTTCGTTAATTCGTTTCCCTGTTGGTAAACTGCATCTTCCTTGGGCAGAGGCCCCTCTGCCCCAGTCAACATGCTCGTAGAAACTCCTCCCCCATAGGGTAGGACCTGCCATGGGACTTCTCCACATGACATTCTTCCAACAAAGCTCGGCAAGACCATGTGACGTATTTCCACTCAAAATACCCCCCCCCCCCCCTCTGGGCGGGGTGTTGTCTCCACGGTGTCTTCCCCTTGGGAGTGACACCCCACCGACGTAGACCTGGTGGCCCCAGTCATTTAATTCCTTTTTTCTGGGGAGAGGAAAAAAAAAGAGGATAAGAGGCCACGACTGGGCTAGCCTGTCTCTATCTTTTGGGCAGTCGACTTGTCCCCAAAGGGCCGTTCGACACTCATAACAGCATTGGGGGATGTTACGTGTCGGCCTGGTGCGCTGGCTGTGAGGCACACAGTGGTCTGCCCGTCACACACCGCCAGTTCACGTAACACAGTTCAGCCAGTTGCGGCGTTTCATATAAGGACCCCTAGTGTCACTACATCGACACAACATCGAGTGAGTGACAGATAGGGAACGAGGGAGGGAACGAGACATTGTGTCCCTCCTGCCACAACGCTGAACTACCCACTGAAATGGCCGGGATCTAGTCTCGGCTCCTCAGCACAAAACCTGAATGAGTAGTTGCATACCAGCTCCTTTTATACCCATATGTCCGGGGGAGTGGTATGCAAATACCGCTCACCAATTTTCATAGTCCTTTTATCAAAGACCAGAGGTGTTTCAGGCTCCCAAGAATGACCCCTAGTGTCACTACATTGACACAACGTCTCGTTCCCTCCATCAGGGAACGGAGGTTACGCAAGTAACCAGGATGTTTCTCATGTAAATCAAATATTTTTTCAACAGAACTTGATGCATCCTAAAACCATTTAATCTAGTGATACATTTTTTGGAATTTGCACCTCAAATAAGTCATTTTACAGAAGCCTACTGGTCAAAGTTCATTGAAAGATTTTTAACGGATCAATGTGATGCTAACTGTTTTGTGTGAATACTACTTAAGAGGTGAACTATGTAATGTTTTGAATGTTAAAATACTTCTTATATGCCAACTAAGAACTGTAACTAAGCCATTAGTAGGTTGATTTTCCCAAAACGTTTAAACACTGTCACTCTTTGCATCTTTCATTGCATTGCTCTATTTGTTGGAGCATCCCAACCAGCCTAGCGCAGGAACAATGGCTCAACCAGTGATGTGAATTTGGGCAGGACTATCTATTTGATTAAGCAATGGCAACAGGGGAGTGTTCGGGAAACATTTATGAAATCAACATGGGTGCGTTCCATGCAGAAGTGATAATCCCTGCCCTATTTCCTTCAAAAAATGACAAGTGATTCAAATATCAGTAAGCACAGACCAATTTTAACAGCAAAACTTTCGACCTACCATTGCCGAATTCACAGTGTGATCCATCTGGTCAATATTTGCAATTCCTTTCGGTGCCACTCATGGTGTGGAAATTACACAATTCACTCTTAAATGGAAAACAACTCAAAACAAGCTGCAGAGTATGATGTCATGTGGATGTATTTTCATGTGTAAGTGTAATATAGATGGGTATATGTGTATTTTAGGGTGATAAAATGGTTTAGGCCCTTTAATCTTTATTTGGAAAACTGTACTTGTGGTATCAGCATTGGCATTGTCGCTATATGATGTCAATCTTTGTAGACTCTTATGCAAGAAGAAGCAGACTACACTGTTACTGGCAATCCCCGTCTGCTGTCTCTTCAGTAGACTTCCTGTAGAGCTGCACGTCTCATCAAGTGCAGGCATAAAACTCTCAAGAGTGACATAAGAGCACAACAGTCATCCAGATCGCTAATAATCTAATACGATAGTGCTAAATAAAATGCTAAATAAATAAAAAACACTTCAGAGCGCTAAATACAAATATATACTCAGGGTTTGTGTGTGATGTTTAGTAAATTGGCTCTAATTGTTTATTTTCCTAATTTTCCGAACATTAATTACAGCCTCTCTAAATCTGGGTTACTAGTCAGTTGTTCCGTTTTACTCATCAAACATTCAAGCAAAGATTCTTCCTCATCCAGGTGACTCAAGGTGAACTTTGGTTCCCCAGGGCTTTCAGACCAGCTGCCTGAGCTTAACACATACATTGTATTGGGTAAATTAGGTGGTAGAGCTAAAGCATTGAACTTATGGTGTGCATATTCATATAGGACTTTAAGGAGCCTAAAAAGTATCTGGACACTTAAAAGGAAAGTTTGCCCAACAATTTAAATTCTCTCAGCATTTACGCACCCTCATGCCACTCAAGATGTGCATGACTTTCTTTGTTCTGCTGAACACAAATTAAGGTTTTTAGAAGAATATCTCCGTCCTGTAGGTCCATACAATGCAAGTGAATGGTCACCAAAACTCAGAAGGTCTAAAAAGGACGTAAAGGCAGCATAAAAATAATCCATAAAACTCCAGTGGTTAAATCCATTTCTTCTGAAGCGACTTGAGAGGTGTGGGTGAGAAACAGACCAATATTTAAGCCCTTTTTTTACTGTAAATCACTTTCACTTGACATTCTTGTGAGGAAGTGACTTTCTCTTTCATATTCAGCCACTTACTGGTTGGGGCTGGTCAAAGGTGGAGATTTATAGTAAGAAATAACTTGAATATCGATCTGTTCCTCACCAATTATATAGCTTCAGAAGACATGGATTTAACCACTGGGGTCATTTGGATTACTTTTATGTGGTCTGTATGTCATTTTTGGACCTTCTGAGTTCTGGCCACCATTCCCTTGCATTTAATGGACCTACAGAGCTGAGATATTGTAACACAGTTCAATGGAAAGGAGGAGGCAAGAACCGGATTAACAATATAAATAATAGTTTAATAATAAACGTAACCAAAAAGACACAAACATAAACAGGTGTCGGACAGCTGTCCATACCTCTCTCTTTGTCGCACTGCTGTCTCTGGTCGGCCTTATCCCTCTCGGGCTTAATCAGCCTTATTAGAGGCCGGGTGTGTGGAATCACAACCCGGCCCCGCCCTCCGCCCTGCCACATTCCTCTCTTGTTCTCTCAGGCCGGGGAGCCCCCGGCATGACGTACACCCGCCCCCCTTTTTCCCACAAGGGGAAGGGGGGGGGTTGCTGGCGTGCCTTCTGACCCGTCTGCCGGCAGGTCATCCCCATCTACCTGGAACAGGGAGGGGACAAGGGGAGGGAAACAATAATAACAAAAATGCGGTACATACACCCTGTAACAGGGATCGCACCAAAAAAAAAAACACAATAATAATATTTAAAAGAGAGGGAAAGGCCAACGCGGAGCAGCAGCAGGAGAGAGAGAGGAGAGAGAGCGAAAAAAAAAGAATTTATTACTTGCCGGTTCTCCGATATGCCGTAGCCTGGTCCTCGGTCACTCCTCCACCCTCTGGTGGACGACAGCCACGCCTACCCAGGCGGATCGGATGCAGTCCTCCGGCCCCAGAGAGATGGAATGCCCCGCCATGTTTTCGGTGAATGGTAAGGGTCTCCCCTGCCCCTGGCAGCGGTCCTCCCGCTCCTGGCGGTCAGCCAGGAGCCCCTCCTCCCCTCGCAGTCGGCAGCCGTTCCTCCCTTCTCAGGCGGATGGCCGCGGCTACTCCGTTGGGGTGGATGGTAGTGGCGAGGACTCTACTACGGTGCATCCCTCCTCCTTCCTGGATTTCGGCACCAGTGTAACACAGTTCAATGGAAAGGAGGAGGCGAGAACCAGCTCAACAATATAAATAATAGTTTAATAATAAACTTAACCAAAAAGACACAAACATAAACAGGTGTCGGACAGCTGTCCGTAACTCTCTCTCTGTTGCACTGCCGTCTCCGGTCGGCCTTATCCCTCTCGGGCTTAATCAGCCTTATTAGAGGCCGGGTGTGTGGAATCACGACCCAGCCCCGCCCTCCACCCTGCCACAGATATTCTTTAAAAAGCTTCGTTAGTGTTCTGCAGAAGAAAAAGTCATACACATCTGGAATGGCATGAGGGTGAGAAAATTATTCGATAATTTTCATTTTTGGGTGAACTATCCCTTTAAGCCACACTTTAAAATGTATGAATGTCCTTGCATTATAACAAAATATCAAACTAAGTTGTCATATGCAACTAACTTTTCTTAGCCGTTTTCGCAATTACTTCTCAATTATTAAATCTTAAACTGATTTTTCTGAAATGTTTTGCTTAAAGTGTGCTTGTGCTACAAATATTTAAATTAATAAAAATAAATACCACTTGAAATTATATGTAGTTAATTATTATAATGAAATTCCAACATTGTAAGTGTGGTAAAGACTATTTTTATCTAATTGCTGGGCATCACAAAAGACCTTTCATCATATCCAATTCTGCCAAAATGATCTGAGAAATACGTATCAGTATAAACAATGAATATGTGAGCATGCAGAAACCGAGAATGACTGATAAACACCTGAGGTCTTCCTCTTCAGTTCCCCCACTCTTGTTGTCAGCTCAATTTAGTCCTGTTACCTTCCTCTCAACTGAGTTTGACCTCACTTCAAGAGATTTCAATGCCTGAGCATGAGCTAAAAACAGCCATCACATGTGTCATTTGGCAACCCAACAACAGAAGTGAAAAGCACAAACAGAGAGGAAAACAGAGCATGAGCTGACTTCCCAATTACTGCACCTGCTTTGGCTTTCTTAAGCTCTTACAATGAGCTCCACTGCTGGAGATTTGTATACTCGCCCTAATGAGGCAAAGGGAGACAAAAGCAGCTCTTCTGAGAATTATGCAGTCCTTCTATATTTTAAGCAAATTACTATATGAAATACTCCATCATCATTAAACATGAATGAGTAAAATCAGACAACTGCTGTTACTGTAAACAATGCATAATGCGCTTTTAGTTTGATATTTCAGATGTTTTATTTCGGTGCATTTGTTTATTTAAAAAAAGGCTTATCATTTTAAAAAGTAACATTATAATTTTATGATATGCAGGGGAGGGGGTGGGGGGATTGGTGGTCTGCCTTGGTTGTTTCACCGTCCAAATGGTCCCCCCTAGCCTGGGCCATGACTAGATTAGCCTACTAGATTTTAACTAGATTAAAATGTATGCATTTCAATTTCACAACATAATTCCATCAAATTAATTTGTGTAATGTTTAACAGAATTAATGAATAAAATGTAAAATATTTAGAATATTTTATTTAAAGATAACTTAATTGAATTGGATGGAATTTTGTTATGAAATTGAAATGCATAAATCTTAAAATATTTTTTTGAGTGATGGCCCTAAAAGTACCATTTTGAAGTACACTGGAATCAGGGGTGTAGCAGTAGTGGGGACACAGCTGTCAGTAGGTGGCTTGCACAGACCCAACACTTACAGTGCAGTATTTATATATTACACTATATATTAATATATAAGTATTATATTACTATACACATATTATTTACTTTTAATATTTGTAGTATTTTAAAGATTCTAGTATTGCAAAGTAATTGCAAAATTTCGCAAAAGTAGCTGCAAAAATAAAGGTCATCTTGTAGAGCACTTGCTTCTGTTTCACACATGACAATTAAAGACTGAGCACAAGCTGATCCTGAATAAATTACTATGACAATTGTGCATGTGCACAATTATATTTTTTACTCTGTGCTTGTGCATTGTGGGATATAAATGTATCCAAGTGGCTTAAGTGTTTTGACTATGTTCAACAAAATTTGTACAGATCCATTTAATGATTCGTTCAGTGACCATTTCTGGTGATGCCAGAAGGTGGTGACAAATGAGTGTCTTGTGTGAAATTAGTTAGTCACTGAATCAACAAATCAAAAGAAAATTTTAATCCTTTAAAATTTGTATATCTACAGACCTACAAAGAGACTTTAGTAGAGGTTTTATGCATTATAAGAACAAAGCAAAGCTATCATTTCCCTACAGTTTGTGAGCTGCTGAGCATGACTTTTATCAAAAGACAACAATAATAGTCTTATAATAATTATGAGTTTCAATAAAGTCTGTACGTTGTCATGTATAAAAAAGCGTGTCTACTTATCTATTCGCTTCAGTAAAATGCCTAAGAACACAGCAGATCTAACTTTTTCCTACAGTTTGTCGACTGCATACCAACATAGAGGTAAATAAACAGGAGCTGAATTTTAAAACACAGATCTAGTAATCTATTACCTCACAAACATAATGTAAAAAGCCTAACTTAATGAAGACTCATGCGCTGATATAAACTACACTTATAATGTGTGCTTAAAAGAACGATTGTCCTTTGTTTTTTTCTGCAGTGCATTTCACATAATGCTGCCAATCAAGAACGATATGTCGATAAATAACTCTTGTTTGTGTGTTCCTCTAGATTATTAATTTAGATCAACATCAATGCTGATAAAAAACATGGATAAATTAGCATTTTTGAAAGCAACTTTTTAGAAATAAAAGGAGCTGCGTTTATTAACTGTCTGACTGACGGCCTATTATGTAAGGGTTGTTGTTGGAGTTGATGTCGGCACAGCCATTAACCAGGAAAAAATAAATAAATGGCACTCCATGTCAAAAAGGTTGCCGACCCCTGCTGTATACAAATCCACCATTTGGACTCGGTATGGGTTTAGCTTGGAAAAGTGCGGGGGACAAAAATCACCTTTTTAAAGAGTGTTGGGGACGTGTCCCCAACGGCTGCTACACCCTTGACTGGAATATATAGATGCCGGAGTACATAATTTCTGTATTTCAGTATTTAATGATTTTCTGTATTTCTGTGTCACAGTATATCATGGATTCCACTGTATTTCATTTAGGCCTTGTCTGCACAATGACAAAGTCAATCTAATCTTATTTAGTATCATGGTTTTAAATTACCATGGTATGACAGTCTGATACTATCATTGTACCATAGTGCCACTACACCATTTTCTTTTTTGTAAGGAAAGGTAAAGATAAGGAGTCTGTTACATAACCTAGTTGGCTTCCTTCGGGTGGCATCATTTAAAACTGTTAATGTTACTTTTTCAGTGTTAAAATATTTCCTTCTACCCCAGCTTAATATGCAGAGACAACTACAAGTAAGTCATTGTGGCAGCGGGGCGTGGTCAAGCATCTCTCCGGAGAGAGAGAAAGCGGTAAGGGCGCTTACACCTGAGCTAAATTATGTCTAACACCTGTCTCTAATTTCAGTGAGCACGGGGAGAGCGGCATAAATAGGGCCATGCAGCACTCAGACGAGAGAGAGAGCCTGGGCACTAGAGACCTCATTGTGAAGCCAAGAGCTTATTATTGCAAAGCTGAGAGTTTATTTTTCTGAAGTAGTTGTTTATTTTTAGAATGAATTATTGAACAAGGTGAAAGCCCTGAAAGAGTGCATTTGCTGCAGTGGGGAGAATAAAACGCTTACCTGAACCAGAAAATCTGCTTCTTGCCTCCTCCTTTAACTTAGAACTGTTACACTGGAGTCCGCGTGCTGACCATTCTAATGGCCCGACGAGGTCCATTCCAATTCTCTCAAAGGGGACCTCGATCAGAGGGAGAGGGCGCAATGGCGCTTTTGGGGTGGCCGGTGGGTTAACCAGCTGGCATTTGCGGCATGCCGCACACCACCTGCGGACATCGCTGCCAATGCCCGGCCAATAGAAACGGGCTATTAGACGGTTCAGTGTTTTCCTTTCTCCTAGGTGACCCGCCATGGGATTATAATGAGCCGCCTGGAATACCATTTCCCGACGGCTCCTTGGAATCAAAAGTTGGGTTGTATCCTCTTTGGTCCGAGTGTCCTGTGTCACTCGATACAACTGCAATTTATAATTGCAAAATAGGGGTATGAAAGTGCGATGTCAGGCTGGAGTCGTTGACCATCAATGACTCTCACTTGGTCAAAGGTGTGTTTGAGGGTTTCATCTTGTGACTGCTCCAAAGGGAAATCCCTGTCAGGGAATTCCCTGAGAAGGGGAGGGGCTGCAGCCTCTCCCCCTCTCTCATCATCATGACGTGGAGCTGTCGAGGACGGCCCCGGCTCCACCTCCCCTGCCAGAGCATCGCACATCACACATCTCCCTATTTTCATACAGGACCCATCTGTGCAAATTCCCTTTAATAAAACTCTAAAATCAGGCCAATCAGTCCCCAAAATCAGCGGATGGGTGAGGCGGGAACTAACCGCAGCCTCCACTCTATGCTTTTTCCCCCAAAATTTAATTGTCAGGGTCACCACCGGATACTTGTGAATATCCCCGTGTACACATTTCACCTTCACCATTTTAGTTGTGACCAATGCCTCGGGTTGAACCAGGCGTTGGTGGATAGTGGTTTGATTACAACCGGTATCCACCAACGCTTGGTGAGTACTCCCCTTGACACTTACCGGTATCCGGTACGCTCCGGCCCAGTCGGGGGCAGCCTGTGGGAGGTCAGAGACCCGCACCACCGTCCCCAGCTCCATCAGAGGGCACTGATCTCGGAAGTGGCTTGGGTCTCCGCACCTCCAGCAGGCCGGCCCAGGCGCTACGCCCGCACTTGCGTCGGCGGGTGCCCCCCCCGAGGGGGAGAGCGGCGGGGCATTGGAGTAGGGGAAGGTGTTGCCTCCCACACCCGGGGAACTGGTCTCAGGGGCTGAGGTCCTCCTCGTCTGCGTGGGGCAGGAACAGGACCTGGAGAGAGAGCAGAACGAGAGGAGAGAGGGGAGGGGGAAGAAACAGAGGGAGGAGAGAAAATGTAGGAGGGCTCTTCCGCCCTCGGGATCGCCACCATGTGGTCCTCCGCAAGTCGGATAGCTTCCTCCAACGATGCCGGGCGGTGGCACTGGACCCACTCCGCCGTCCCTTTTGGCAGTCGAACTATGAACTGTTCCAGTACCACCTGGTCGATAATTCCCTGGACGTCGCGATCCCCCGCTAGCAGCCATCTTTGGCAGGCATCACGGAGCCACTGGGCAAAGGCAAATGGGCGGTCGGAGCTCTCCAACTTCAAGCTCCGAAAGAGTTGACAACTTTCCTCCGGAGTGCGACCAACCTGTTGCAAGATGGCTCTTTTTAAATCTCCGTAGGCCAGGAGGCTCGACGCTGGCAGTTGTTGAGCCACGAGCTGGGCTTCTCCGGAGTGGGATCAATCGGGCTGCCCATTGGCCGAGCGGCCAGCCCCAGATCTCGGCGGTCCGCTCAAACAAATCCAGGAAGGCCTCAGGGTCGTCCACGGCCCCCATTTTCTGTAATGCTGGCGGGGGTAATGGCATGGGAGTGTCTGGGGTCACGGCTGAGGATGCCCCCTGGCTGAGGAGGCTCCGGATCGCCTGCCGGTCCTCGGCTTGAGCATGCATGAGCTCGACAAACCGGCGGTCTTGATCTTGTCGGAGCTCAAGCAGCGTCTGTTGGTGGTTCTGATGTAGGCTGGCGAGGGCTTGGAGGATCTCCGCCTACTGGGAGGACTCTACGGGGCAACTTCCATCCATATTCAAACCTTTTCCCGGGTTTCGGCACCAGTGTAACAGTTCTAAGTTAAAGGAGGAGGCGAGAAGCAGATTTTCTGGTTCAGGTAAGCATTTATTCTCCCCACTGCAGCAAATGCACTCTTTCAGGGCTTTCACCTTGTTCAATAATTCATTCTAAAAATAAACAACTACTTCAGAAAAATAAACTCTCAGCTTTGTAATAATAAGCTCTTGGCTTCACAATGAGGTCTCTAGTGCCCAGGCTCTCTCTCTCGTCTGAGTGCTGCGTGGCCCTATTTATGCCGCTCTCCCCGTGCTCACTGAAATTAGAGACAGGCGTTAGACATAATTTAGCTCAGGTGTAAGTGCCCTTACCGCTTTCTCTCTCTCCGGAGAGATGCTTCACCATGCCCCCGCTGCCACAGTCATTCAGTAAGTAAACGCGTTGTCTCTGTGGCATTATAAAACTCCTGTGTTTGTTTAGAGCCACCCACTTAGAACCATCCCAACAACATTACTCAACCAATGGCGTGAGTTGGGGGTGGGACTATCTGAAAGTTCGAACAACAGCAGACATGGGGCGTATTCGAAAAGCTGTTTTGAAAACATTATTTACTTTTACAATTTCGTTCGGTGGTGCTAGTGTTGCAGAAATTACATACTTCAGCTTTAAAGGTGCACTCAGTAACTTTATGTTCGTGTCAACTTGGACTTACAGTGACACCTAGTGGCCTGGATGCAGGATCATTCAAAATCAGTAGTTTTCAGTTACAGATGCCATTGTAGAAATTCACTGTTTACTATCAGCCATAATTAATTTAATCCAAGAGTGGAAGTGTCCAATAACAAGACATTTACTGAGATTAAGCAAGTAGTGTTCAGCTGGTCATGTGAATCTGAAATGGCAGCCCACATGAGGGCTCCCCTGCCCCATGTAGAATAAAACTGCTTTTATAAGGTTACTGATATGACTAAACTCCTCATTTCATGTGAGTGGTCATGATTTTATACAGATGTTTCAAAATTACTATTAATTTCTTTAAGAGTAAATCTTTTTTAATGGGAAAAGATTACTGAGTGCACCTTTAAGGCATCATATTGCGTGTCGAGTCTCTCATGCGCTTTGTGGAGTGCTAATAGACCTTTTTCACACTCTGGGATTAAGAAAGCTGAAGTAATCGTTTGCAGGGTAAACTTCGACAGTGGTGAATGGGAGTGAATGGGAGATCACAACAGATATTATTTTCACTTACCCATTTGCTCCAAGAGCAAAAGAAAAAGTCCACTCTTACGTTTTAATGACTTAACAGAAGAGGAAAAAAATAGAGAACGGTGGATTAAGACAGTAAAATGGGAGAAGATGCCAAATTTACTGTCACTAACTCAGCAGCTATAACAGAAACATCATGGTTACTTGTGTAACCTCCGTTCCCTGATGGAGGGAACGAGACATTGTGTCGATGTAGTGACACTAGGGGTCACTCTTTGGAGCCCGAGACACCTCTGGTCTTTGATAAAAGGCCAATGAAAATTGGCGAGTGGTATTTGCACGCCACTCCCCCGGACATACGGGTATAAAAGGAGCTGGTATGCAACCACTCATTCAAGTTTTATGCTGTGGAGCTGATATAAGGTCTGGCCATTTCAGCGGGTAGTTCAGTGTTGTGGCAGGAGGGACACAACGTCTCGTTCCCTCCATCAGGGAACGGAGGTTACACAAGTAACCAGGACGTTCCCTATCTGTCACTCACTCAACGTTGTGTCGATTTAGTGACACTAGGAGTCCCTATACGAAACGCCACAATTGGCTGAACTGTGTTACGTGAACTGGCGGTATGTGGTGGGCAGACTATTGTGTGCCTCATAGCCAGCACACCAGGTCGACACATAACCTCCCCCAACATAGTTATGAGTGTCGAACGGACCTTTTTGGGGACAAGTCGACTACCCAAAAGATAGAGACAAGCTTAACCCAGTCGTGGCCTCTTTCCCCCTTCTTTTTTTCCACTCCCTAAAAAAGAAGGGGGATTATCCAACTGGGCCGCCAGGTCTAGTCGGGGGTGTCCCTCCCAAGGGGAAGACGCAGCAGAGACCACACCTCGCCCAAAGAGAGGGGGGGATATTTAAATGGAAAAATACGTCACATGGTCTTTCCAACCAGGTGGAGAGTCTTCAAGGTAGATCCTGCCCAGTGGGGGAGGAGTTACTACAAACATGGAGACTGGGGCAGAGGGGCTCTGCCCAAGGAAGACGCAGTTTGCCAACAGGGAAACGAATTAGCGGAAGATATATATCGCATGGGATTAGCCTTACAGGGAACCGCCACATGCGGAGCACCTACCCCAGAACAGGGCTCTTAGCGCGTGTACTGGGCCGGCAGCGAATCTCTCTGAAAACTTGACTGCCACAGGGCTCGGAGGAAGTCAACCAGGGAACAAACTTGTGAACACTACTGGGAATTAATAGCGCATGTCTTCATTTCAAAAGGAGGTGGAAGGCGATATGTGCAAGTGATAAACCCGGCCGGCAATCCCGGCCTAATCCGCTTGTATTGCGTGCCACTACCTGGGATGAAACTGGTTCCACCCGGAGGTTGTAGAACCTTGCACAGGTGTTGGGTGTTGCCCAGCCCGCTGCTCTGCAAATGTCTGTTAGAGAGGCACCCCTGGCCAGGGCCCAGGGAGCCGCTACACCCCTGGTAGAATGGGCTCGTAGCCCTACCGGGGGCGGCATGTCCTGGGTGACATATGCCATAGTTATGGCATCAATGAGCCAGTGAGTGATCCTCTGCTTGGAGACAGCATTTCCTTTCCGCTGTGCACCAAAGCAGACAAAGAGCTGCTCAGAGATTCTAAAGCTCTGTGTGCGATCCAAATAGATGCATAAAGCATGCACCGGACACAGCGATGACAGGGCTGGGTCTGCCTCCTCCAGGGGCAGCACTTGCAGGTTCACCACCTGGTTCCTAAAAGGGGTGGTGGGAACCTTGGGCACATAGCCCGGTCGGGGTCTCAGGATCACGTGAGAGTAACCCGGACCGAACTCCAGGCACATTTCGCTGACAGAGAACGCTTGCAGGTCACCTACCCTCTTGATGGAAGTGAGCGCAGTCAGGAGGGCAGTCTTCAAGGAGAGTGCCTTAAGCTCGGCTGACTGCAAAGGTTCAAAGGGGGCTCTCTGTAGACCCTGAAGAACTACAGAGAGATCCGATGAGGGAACGAGACGCGGTCTGGATGGATTCAGCCTCCTGGTGCCTCTTAGGAATCTGATGATCAGGTCGTGCTTCCCTAAGGACTTACCGTCAACTGCGTCATGGTGTGCTGCTACTGCGGCAATGTACACTTTCAAGGTGGAAGGGGACAGCCTCCCTTCCAACCTCTCCTGCAGGAAGGAAAGCACTGATCCGACTGCACATCTCTGGGGGTCTTCCCGACGGAAAGAACACCACTTAGCGAACAGATGCCACTTAAAGGCATACAGGCGCCTCATAGAGGGGGGCCTAGCCTGAGTGATCGTGTCTACCACCGTCTTCCGCGTCCTGTCCAGGGGCCAGACATGGAGATTCCAGAGGTCTGGTCACGGGTGCCAGATGGTGCCCCGTCCCTGAGAAAGAAGATCCTTCCTCAGGGGAATTCATCAGGGGGGCTGTCGTGAGGAGCGTGAGGTCCGAGAACCACGCCTGGGTGGGCCAGTAGGGTGATACCAGGACGACCTGCTCCTCGTCCTCCATGACCTTGCAAAGGGTCTGTGCAAGTAGGCTCACTGGGGGAAAATGCATATTTGCACATGCCAGGGGGCCAGCTATGTGCCAGTGCGTTTATGCTGAGGGGGGCCTCGGTCAGGGCGTACCAGGGTGGGCAGTGGGGAGGATTCTTGGGAGGTGAACAGGTGCACCTATGCCTGTCTGAATTGACTCCAAATCAGCTGGACCACCTGAGGATGGAGTCTCCACTCTCCCCTGAGGGTAACCTGTCATGACAGCGTGTCTGCTGTAGTGTTGAGGTTGCCCGGGATGTGAATGGCTCGCAGCGACTTGAAGTGCTGCTGACTCCAGAGGAGGAGATGGTGGGCGAGTTGTGACATACAACGAGAGCGCAGACCACCTTGGTGGTTGACATATGCTACCGTTGCCATGTTGTCTGTCTGAAATAACACGTGCTTGCCCTGGATCAATGGCCGAAACCTCCGCAGGGTGAGCAGAATTGCCAACAACTCGAGGCAGTTGATGTGCCAATGCAGTCGCGGGCCTGTCCACAAGCCGGCGGCTGCGTGCCCATTGCAAACAGCGCCCCAGCCCGTGTTGGAGGTGTCCGATGTGACCACGACATGCCTGGTGACCAGTTCTAGGGGAACACCTGCCCGTAGAAACGAGAGGTGAAAAGATGGTGACAGACCGGCGTGATGATCACGCGACGTACCCATCTCGGGACTCGAGTCTGAAGCCAATGCTGAAGTGGTCTCATATGCATCAACCCGAGCGGGGTGGCCACCGCTGAGGATGCCATATGCCCCAGGAGCCTCTGAAAATGTTTCAGTGGAACCACTGTTTTCTGTTTGAACGCCTTCAAACAGACCAACACCGACTGGGCATGCTCGTTCGTGAGGTGGGCTGTCAAAGAGACAGAGTCCAACTCCAAACCGAGAAAAGAGATGCTCTGAACCGGGAGGAGCTCGCTCTTTTCCCGGTTGACCCGAAGCCCTAGTCGGCTGAGGTGTGAGAGCACCAAGTCCCTGTGTGCGCACAACATGTCATGAGAGTGAGCTAAGATTAGCCAGTCGTCGAGATAGTTGAGAATGCGAATGCCCACCTCCCTTAGCGGGGCAAGGGCTGCCTTTGCAACCTTCGTGAAGATGCGGGGAGACAGGGACAGGCCGAAAGGGAGGACCTTGTACTAATATGCCTGACCCTCGAATGCAAACTGCAGGAAGGGTCTGTGTTGAGGAAGGATCGAGACGTGGAAGTACGCATCCTTCAGGTCTACCTTCGTGACCAATCTTGATGCCAGATGCTCGCCAGAATGCGTTTTTGTGTCCGCATCTTGAACGGGAGTCTGTGTAAAGCCTAGTTCAGTACTCACAGGTCCAAGATTGGCCGCAACTCACCGCCATTTTTCGGTACGATGAAGTAGGGGCTGTAAAACCCCTTCTTCATCTCGGCTGGAGGGACAGGTTCTATCGCGCCCTTTCGTAGGAGGGTAGCGATCTCCGTTTTCGTAGTAGCGTTTTCGTCCTTCAAGGTGAAGTGGACACCGCTGAACCTGGGTGGACGCCCGGCGAAGTGAATCACGTAGCCGAGTCGGACGGACCTGACCAGCCATCACGACGGATTGGAAAGCGCAAGCCACGCGTCCAAGTTCCATGCAAGGGGGACCAAAGGGACAACGTCATCGGACATACCGGCAGATGGGGCCTCGCGGTGGGGCAGAGCTCAAGGTGCCACACCACGTCGTGGCCGTGCTGAGTCTAAGGATATCGAAGCACTTACCTGGCTCCTTGTGACCACCCCCGGAACAGCCTGGGACGGGGGAGGAAGAGGCCTGTCCTCGTGACCCATGGAGACTGTCACATTGTGGGCAGATTTGTGCCACAGCTGGGCGCTCAGGGGCGGGAGACCACCGCTGGAGCGCCAAACCTGCCAAATAGAGTGGTGGATGGTGGTCGTGATGACGGCCGTGCACACCGGATACGTGACCCAGGGAACAAGGAAACCACTCTTGCTGAACTCTTGAGTACTGCAGCCACTTGGGCATGCAGTGCAATTAAATGCAAAAGGTAACAAAAAGATGGAGAGATCTGCATACCAGCTCCAGAGCAGCGGGTTTCATCATCCCTGGGTCGCCTGTCTCAAGGGCGCTTTGAAGCCTTTCACGGCTTCTGGGCAGTGGCGAGACAGGTGGCGTCTGCTTCCTGTGGTGGGCTTCACACCGGGGCCGGGCCGAAGGGGCGGGCTGTGGCAGAGCCAGTGCAGTCACCGCAGGGGGACGCCCTTGGTGATGAGTAGACGAGGTGTGGGATCTTGAGCCGCGCTGGAGCAGGATATGCCAGCTAGCATCCGTCTACTGCTCCACCGTCGAGAACTGCTGGGCAAAGTCCTTCATGGTGTCACCGAATAGGCCAGCCTGGGAGATGGGGGCAGCAAGGAATCGTGTCCTGTCGGCCTCACCCATCTCGACCAGGTTGAGCCAAAGTTGGCGCTCCTGGACCACTAATGTGGACATCGTCCACCCGAGAGACTGCGCCATGACCTCCGTCGCTCGGAGAGCGAGGTCGGTCGCCGAGCGCAGTTCCTGCATCAATCCCAGGGCGGAATTACCCTTGTGCAGTTCCTTTAGCGCCTTGCAGACTTGCAGGAGAGCCATGGCGTGCAGGGCAGAGGCGGCTTGTCCAGCGGCACCGTAGGCCTTGGCCGTCAGAGATGACGTAAACCTACAGGCCTTGGGCAGAGGCCCAGCTGAGGCTTCCGACTGGACGAGCCTGCTCTCCAATGCTGCACTCGAGAGCTCATCACTTTCGCGGGCTCCGAATAAGAGATCAAACTCACCGTGAGACAAGCCGGCGGACTCATCCGGAAGCCCGATCGGGGCAGACGAGCGTTCTGGGGAATGGGAGGTCCGCGGGGGGATACCCGGCGGAGGCGGTCCCATTGGGGTCCCCAAATCGCCCCCAGTGCTAGCCGCGCTGGCCTCATACCCGTGGGTAAAAGGACCGAGGCGGGGAGCCTCTGGGGTGGCTTGCTTTCTTACGAAGGTGAGCTGTGACCACATCGTTGCCATGGACATGTCCTCGCAATGAGAACATGACAATCCACGAACGCTGTCTCTGCGTGAGCAGTGCCCAGACATGAAAGACAGTGATCGTGACCGTCAGAAGTCGAGAGATAACGAGCGCAACCAGGAATAACACACAATCGGAAAAGCATCTTTAGAAAGACGCGTCTTTAAAAAGACGTTCCGTGTGTGCCGCTCTTTTAGAGAAATATACTCTTTTAGAGAAATATACTCTTTTATTTCTGCCGAAGCGCCCAGGGGAATTCTCTGCATTGCACCAGTGCAGAGGGGGGAGAAGCCGCTGAAATGCGCCGTCAGATCCAGCAGAGGTGAATGAACAGTCGTGGGAATTCAGCTCAGTGAGCATGACCATTCGGCTCCGAAGAGAAAATCTGAATGAGTGGTTGCATACCAGCTCCTTTTATACCCGTATGTCCGGGGGAGTGGCATGCAAATACCACTCGCCAATTTTCATTGGCCTTTTATCAAAGACCAGAGGTGTCTCGGGCTCCCAAGAGTGACCCCTAGTGTCACTACATCGACACAACATTGAGTGAGTGACAGATAGGGAATCCCCTTGCAGCTGTGGTAATTCATTTTTTAAAATGAATTCCAGGGTAATATAACACAAAACATAATGTTATAAATTTACACTGAATATTTTAAAAATGTATAATATAAAACAATTTGCAAGACTTATGCTACTAAATAAGGCGGAAACACGCAATCACAGTCTGTGAGAAAGGTCTATTGTGTGTCTCACTCATGCAGGGCATTCCAGTTCGGTGTCTTATAAACCTTATTCACAGTAGTGTCATCTTTGATTTTTGACGTGAATGAAATTAAGGCTGTGAGGGATACACTTACAGTCTCTTCAATGGCATCCGTTGTATAAAGCTCCAAGATCACATTTAGTTTTCCATTACTCATGTTTTCTGGAGTTTTTGTCAACTGAAATGTCTGGAAAGATGTTTAATATTTTGTCGGTGGAATGACCGAAAACACTTTAAACAACTGTACGGCGCATTGAAGGAACTGTAAGTCTGTCCCTGACAGCCTGGTTGTCATTCCCGTCAAACATTAAAGATGGCGCTACTGTGAATAAGGTTTATGATAAGGCCCCATTTCCGTAGGATGCTGCCAAAGAATGCAGCTGCCTGTGTAGACAGAAGGAATCTTGTAGGCAGCTTGCTAAGTTTTTGAACAGCCCTAAGGTGTTCCACAACTAATTTAATGAGTGAATTATTGAGAAAGTCTTCTTTATCTCCTACTAGCCCTCTGAACTGAACTCAGCCATTTCGGTCTCTAGCTTTCCTAGATTGTTATGTTATTTATCAGGCAGACTCTCAGTGGAATTAGACTTTTCCGAGTCACTATAGGACCAAGGCCTGGACTACTATCAAGATTTATGGCTTATCACAGATTCTAAAAAGATCTGAGAACAAATGAGGGGTGGACAGAATTCAGTGAACAGTTGCTCATTAGTAAGGCTTATTATTACATCTTACCGAACTTACAGACTTGTTGAGAGATTAGGAAACTGCTTGCATTATATATATATATAATTTGTTCTGGTTTTATTACCTTTGATTCATATTTTATATCTCTGCCAGTCAGAGTGTACAGAAAACTCCAATGTGTTGCCCACTAGAGGGCAATGAAGAGCTGAGAGAGAAGCTTAGTTTGACAAACATTCATCTCAGCATCAAAGCCTTAAAAAAGTGATGTGCTGGGTGTATTTTTTGCCATTAAGCATACAAGAGATAAAAACCAACAACAAAGGCTTGTGTATGTTATGTTATGTATGTATGTATGTATGTATCTGTATTCTCTTTCTGCACCTAATCCAGTGATGTTTTCTGGTCTATTAGCACTACCCCATTTGTATCTTCTCAAGAAAGAGAAAAAAGCAATGCCATGATGTTTTAAGAAAACTCGTAAAGCAAGTCGAATGCACACACATTCACAGTCATATAGTCTTTTATTTGGAGTGAATTCAATGGACATGTCAGTGCTGTCACAGCAGTGGATGGTTGTAAAAAAAAAAAGAGAGTAGCTTTTGTTGTTTCGATAGTACGCAATCTGTGAGCACAAAAATACTCTTTTATCTCTCTCTGTCCTGTCATGAGCTGTTTGTGTGTGATGCAGTAAACAGAACTGAATAACAGAATATGTTTTACCTGTGCTCTCTCTCAGTAGTTGCTTTGAGCACTTGCAGGGCAGTCTTCTGTTTCTCTGTTGGAATCCGAGAAAAGCAGTTTTTGACTTTCAGGTCTTCAAGACCAAGAGCCTTAGCTATAAACAGTAAAATGTTTGTGATCTCAGTTAGAAAATGAGAAGTGATAACTGTGATAATTTTGTTCTGTGCATAGAATTTTATGATGTTCTGTGTGGATTGATGGCAGTCTTTATATTATTTATGGTGTTTTGTTTAATATGTATTGAATGCAACTTCATCAGCAGTGGTTTGTTTGCTTATTGTGATATTGGGAAAAGAGAAGAGAAGGGAAAAAAGTGGAATAACGAACAGGAAAAATGAAAGAAATACAATTGTCTGTCCTCCGCTCCTTGTGAACTGCTTTAAATTCACCCACCAGAGTGTCAGGGCTGCCTTCATGTGACATTATTACTATTATATAGATTTATGCTGCAAGTCTGAAAAGTACTCTGTAAAATCATGTTTAAAACGTAGAAAGGGAAACAAGAAGAGCCAAAACTAGATTTTCACATGTTCTGAAGAAATTATGAATGGTGCTTGTGGGTGCTTGCCAGGGCATTGCTTTGTTATTGCGAATGTGTTCTGAGTGTCTTTTAATGTGTTGCAATGCAATTGTTAGGGTTATTGCCAGAGCTGTGTGGTTGCTAGGGCATTGCTTGCTTACTGGTCCTAGTCAAATGAGCCAACCTCAAGAATCTGTGGTATTCTGGTCCATAGATATGTCTTAGGTCCCTCCTTCGATCTAAGTCTATAGAACTTTCTACCTTGCAAAAATGTTTCAAGAATCAGCATGCAAGATTTGAAGTTAATGTCTTTAGTATAAACAGTGCAGAAAGAGTAATGAGCTGAATTTTAAAGGGATAGTACACCCCAAAATAAAACTTATTTCTGTGTTCTACGTAAGAATGTCATATGGGTTTGATACAACATGAGGGTCAGTCAATTATTACAGAACGTTTAGGTGAAATATCCCTTTAATAATTAAACCCAAGGTATTCTTCAGTTAGATGCGAACGCTAGGCACTGCGTACAGGACGCGTTATGCAAATTTTGTCATCAGCAGAGTGCTCAAGCGCTGAACGTGTGCTGCCCTGATTTCACTGCATTTTGTATTGTAATCTTTCTTCAAAATGAATATTCTATGTTATGAATCTTGTAGCTGTCACATCAAAGATTGTGAAGTGCTACTTTGCTCAAGAACAGGTTATGTTACCTGCATTCACACCTCTGAACTGCTCCATCTGGGTCCTGATGGCTTGCACATGTACTATCACAATAACCACTTTGATTTTCAGCTCGTTCTGACTGGCTCGATGCTCCCAGGTCACTTCCTGGCAGGCATCCTGCTGGTGGCACCTTTGAATTAGAGTTGCTTTTTAGAATTAGAATTGCCTCTTCCACCATCTTTGTCCTCTGCTGCAGGATCCTGGCTCTACAGTCCTCTACCTGGCTTCTGCTCACCCTGAATCTGGCTTTCAGTGCCACCCCTGACTTTGGATGCCACCGGGTCAGATTTGACCGCAGTTCGCTGCTGAGACATGAAAGCTCATTCGGCTTTGCCAAGATGTCCAGCCAGGGATTGCAAAGTGTTACTGCTCCAGCTGGCTCTTCTGAGCCTCAGCTCGAGTCTCCACACTTCCTGTTTGCACTGTGTCCTCCATGGAATGCAGGCTGCCCTTATATGCCCTGTATACAACAGGCAGAAGGGTTAGAATGAGTAAGACCCTCATCTTGGAGTGTGGAGTGTGACAAACAAACTGAAAATGGCTTGATTTGCCCACCAATTGTTTCTCATGTACCAAAAAACATGCCTGTGGTGACATATACACTACCGGTCAAAAGTTTTGAAACACTTGACCGAAATGTTTCTCATGATCTTAAAAATCTTTTGATCTGAAGGCGTATTCTTAAATGTTTGAAATTAGTTTTGTAGACAAAAATATAATTGTGCCACCATATTAATTTATGTCATTATAAATCTAAAATTTAATAAAAAAAATTTATTTTTGGGAAATTGATGACTTGGACCAAATAATAAAGAAAAGCAGCCAAATAAGTGCCCAGCATATAGATGGGAACTCCTTCAATACTGTTTAAAAAGTATCCCAGGGTGATACCTCAAGAAGTTGGTTGAGAAAATGTCGAGTACATTTCTGAAAATTCTAGGCAAAGGGTGACTACTAGATGCTAAAATATAACACAGTTTTGATTTATTTTGGATTTGTTTAGTCACAACATAATTCCCATAGTTCCATTTATGTTATTCCATAGTTTTAATGACTTTACTATTATTCTAAAATGTGAAAAAAAAATTATAAAAAGAATGAATAAGTGTTTCAAAACTTTTGACCGGTAGTATATGCAAAATGATATTGTGTGGGTCCTTGCAGCAGTTCCAAGTAAAAATGTTCTACAAAACAGATTAGGTTTTTAAAGGTTAATGCTCTATTGGTTTTTAAATCAACAAAACCTACATCCATAACCTTAACTTGCAGCAACCATTTTTGCAAAACTTATTATATGTGTCTCCAAGTACAATTCCCTGTAGTTTCCAGGTGAAATGAACACTAGAGGTGCTACAACAACTGTGTGTTTTATTCACTTTCACTCAAATCATGACTTCAATGGCTAATTATGACTTTATAAATACTTATTTTTCTCTCTATTACTCAGACCCTGCTTTTTTTATATCAACACACTTTTACTATAACACATCTTTTTTTAAAATGATAAATTTTAACACTTGTATTACAGACCCACCTACATATATACATTTATTCCAAGTTGATTTGCTTGTGCAGTAGCTCACTGTCAGGTGTATTTTTTTAATTCATGTCTTTTATTTTGAAAAGTTTAGTTCCTGTTCCCTAGTCATGTGATGTCTTGTTTTCCCTCCATGTTCATGTGTCATGTTTTCTTTGGTTTATTGTTTAATTATCTTGTTATCAGTTCTGTTTGTTCATTGGTTTATGTTCTCCCATGTCTTGTATTTAAGCCCTCAAGTTTTCATTGTCTAGTGGTCAAGTATTGGATGTGATTGTAGATGTTTATGTCAAGCCACGTTTATGTCAAGCCATGTTTAAATCAAGTCAAGCCATGTTCATGTTCATGTTTATGTTTAGTTTAGTTCACGTGTAGTCAGGGTTATTGGTTCTCACTTTGTAAATAAACTGCACTTGGGTTCTTCATCTCATCATCGTCTTCGTCATTGCCATCATTGTCAGCAGCCAGCACACGTTACAGAATACTTGACCCAACCATGAACCCAGCAGTTCGGCTTCTGCGCCTACGTCAGGGGAATCGTCCCCTGGAGGACTATGTGGAGGACTTTTGCGATCTGGCTTTCCAGGTGGACTTTAATGAGGTTGCCCTCAAAGACTGTTTTAGATTTGGACTGAATGAGTCCATTTCTTTTTTGATGCCTGGTGGTCGCAGTTCCCTCAGCCTGGCTCAATATATCGACCTCGCCCTACGGTTCATTGGTTCCCTGTTCACTGTGGGGGAGGGGGATGCCCGAGCCAGAGTTCCACAACATGGCCGGCGCCGAGCCAGAGTTCCACGCCATGGCAGCCAAGCCAGAGTTCCACGCCATGGCCGCCAAGCCAGAGCGCCAAGCCAGAGTTCCACGCCATGGCCGCCGCCGAGCCGGAGTTCCACGCCATGGCCGCCGCCGAGCCGGAGTTCCACGCCATGGCCGCCGCCGAGCCGGAGTTCCACGCCATGGCCGCCGCCGAGCCGGAGTTCCACGCCATGGCCGCCGCCGAGCCGGAGTTCCACGACATGGCCGCCGCCGAGCCAGAGGTCCACGACATGGCCGCCGCCGAGCCAGAGTTTCACGTCATGGTCGCCATGCCAGAGTTTCTAGTCATGGTCACTGAGCTAGCGCCATCTTTTGCTCCATGCCACATCACAGCAACGCCTCAGCCTGCTCCATGCCATGTCACAGCAACGCCTCAGCCTGCTCCATGCCACGTCACAGCAACGCCTCAGCCTGCTCCATGCCACGTCACAGCAACGCCTCAGCCTGCTCCATGCCACGTCACAGCAACGCCTCAGCCTGCTCCATGCCACGTCACAGCAACGCCTCAGCCTGCTCCATGCCACGTCACAGCAACGCCTCAGCCTGCTCCATGCCACGTCACAGCAACGCCTCAGCCTGCTCCACGCCACGTCACAGCAACGCCTCAGCCTGCCCCACGCCACGTTACAGCAATGCCTCAGCCTGCTCCATGCCATGTCACAGCAATGCCTCAGCCTGCTCCATGCCACGTCACAGCCACACCTGAGCAGTGGGACCTGGAGATGGTTCCCACCCTTATACCCACCCTTAGTTCTCCTGAGCAGGCAAGGGGAACTTTCAGCCCTCCGACCCCGCCTGGAACCTCCGAGCCCTGGACTTCGCCTTGGCCTGTCAGTCCCTCGACATTGCCCCAGCTCTGCGTTCCCTCGGCTCCACTGCGATCCTTCAGCCTGTCGGTTTTGCCGGGGTCCCTCGTCCCTCCGGCTTCTCCTTGGTCTGTCGGTCACCTGGCTCCGCTTTGGCTCTCCGATCCTCTGGCTGCGCCTCGTCCCTCCGATCTGTCAGCTTCACCGGGGACCTCCTTCCCTACTTGGTCCTCAGTCCCACCGGCTCCACCTCAGTCTTCTGATCCCCCAGCTCCGCCTTGCTCCTCCGAGCCTCCAGCACTGCCTTGGTCCTCCCTGCCATCGGCTCCACCCTGGCCCTTCGAGTCTTCGGCTACTCTCCGGGCACCAAGTTCCATGGCTCCGCCCCTCGAGCCTCTCATGGCTCCACCCCCCACGGACTTTGCCTTGGTCCCATGCCCCTCGCCCTTTCTTGCCATGCCACGCCCCACACCTCAAGACACCCCCCCCAGCTCCCTACAGAACTTTGAATTTATGTCATGTTTTAAGTGCTTTGTTTATGTGTTGGGGTGTCAGGAGCCACCCCTTAGTGAGGGGGATATGTCAGGTGTATTTTGTTGATTCATGTCTTTTATTTTGAAAAGTTTAGTTCCTGTTCCCTAGTCATGTGATGTCTTGTTTTCCCTCCATGTTCATGTGTCATGTTTTCATTGGTTTATTGTTTAATTCTGTTTGTTCATTGGTTTATGTTCTCCCATGTCTTGTATTTAAGCCCTCATGTTTTCATTGTCTAGTGGTCAAGTATTGGATGTGATCATAGATGTTTAAGTCAAGCCACATTTATGTCAAGCCATGTTCATGTTTACGTTTAGTTTAGTTCACGTGTAGTCAGGGTTATTGGTTCTCACTTTGTAAATAAACTGCACTTGGGTTCTTCATCTCATCATTGTCTTCGTCATTGCCATCATTGTCAGCAGCCAGCACACGTTACACTCACCTGATAGGGCGTTCGAGGATGAGGACCACAGTTCAAGTTCAGCACTCAAGCTGACACGTGACATGACAGTCACAGGAGTGACACGAAATGAAGTGGTTGCTTCAGAAAATTTGCTTTTCATTTCGCTTCTGCATTTTAAAACACTATTCGTTAGGTTTAGATCAAGGTTGTTATAGTTTTGGGGTTTAAATTTAGTTTTAATTTTAATTTAGTTTTCAATTTCAAATTATTATTTAGTTTAGTTTCAGTTATTGTACAAACTGTGTTTGTTAGTTTTAGTTTAGTTTTAGTTGTTCAATTAAATTTAGTTTTATTTTTTATTTTAGTCTATCATTATATTTTATTTTTATTTCTATTTCAGTTAACATAGATTAGTAAATTACTTGGCAGGGGACAATTTTGTGTAATGTGCTTTATATTAAACTATTCCCTATCCAGTCTGGATTGCACATAGCTCTGCACTATATAGCTAGGCTGACATACAGCATGGTAAAAATAACCAAGAATGACTTACAAATGTGGAGATATGTATCCCTTTATTTTTTTTAACAGCAATGGATGATGTGATTAAACAAACTAATCCATTTATCTTGAAACATGGAGCACATAATGGAATGTGGGCACACACACATGAAACTCATGGCCAGCAGATGTTTGCAAAGCCACAGATGGAGATTTTAAAAGATACAAAAATGGTATTGTAATATACACAAGTCAAAATATTTTAAATGAAAATATTTTATGATCACTTATATTTTGTTTTAGTTCGTTTTGAAACAATGCATGATAGTTTCAGTTAATTTTTTGTGTGGAAAGTTTTAGTTTTAATTTGGTTTTTCTAGTTGTTTTTGGGATTTAATTTCAGTTTTAGTTTCAGTTTCAGTAAGTATAATACCCTTGGTTTAGGCATTGATTAGGTAAGGATGTTTTTTTTTTATTTTATTTTTTTACGTCTCCTTTATATTTGAAAACACTATTGGTTAGGTTTAGGCAAAAGTTTCAGGTAAGGGAGATATGTTTTAATCATAAAATTCTTACCTGTTTTTCATGAAACATTTGCTTTTTCTGATGCTATTAGTTAGGTATAGGTTTAAAATTTGAAGTCTGATCTCATGAAATTTACGTGAATATGCCAACATTTTTACAATTCAAAATTTGCATGCTATATAACATGTTTGGCTGCAGTTTTCCAGTGAAATGTCCAGCTGGGGGTGCCAAAAGCGGGTAAAATGGTGTCGTATTCAGATGAAGTTTTAAGGTGAATTTTAAAGGTTAATGCTCTATCCATTTTTAAATCAACAAGATCTACCTCCCTACCCTTAACCTTAAACCTAAACCTAACTAATAGTGTCATAAAAAGCAAATGTGAGATGAAAAATGCAATAGCTAAAGCAACCACGTCAGTAACTACGTTTCCATCCAAGGGTTTTTTTGCGGCAAAAGGTGTAGCGCATCAAATAGCGCAGTTTTCCGATATAGCTGATGGAAATGCAAATTAACGCTAAAATGTCACAAGTGTCGACATAATATTTTTCCGTTTAACTCTAGCACATAAACTCTATGTCGATACTTCAAATGTCACGAAAAACTGGCTTGGAAAGACTTTTTGTGGAGAAAATTGAAAATTAACACAAAAATATAGTGTCACATGACAGAATTTACCCCAATCGTTAGCCTGTGTTTACCATGACGACAAGGTATACATCCTTGAAAGCCAATTTATTATATGTGAAGCATTACTCGCACCGTTTTGGACTGGTCTTAATGGCATACCTGCACAGATCCGATGCTGCAAACACATCTGCGTCATGACACTTCCAGGAGTGCCAACACAAATATCTCTCATGCACCTGTCATCGACAAGTGCATGGAGAACAAATGAATGGCCACTCTGCAATTAATTTAATCGCGGTAGCCATCCGTTTATTTATTAAAGTTGCTTTTCCACACCATTCAAAATAATAGACGGCAGTCATGAAATTAGTCCACAATACAAAAAAACATATAATTTCTATGCACAAAGATGTTTTAAATAAAAAAATAGATACACAATACTAGGAGAAAAGCATCAGTGTGCTTTTTTGGAACACTAACACAGTCCAATTCTATAAAATTATTGTTTAGCTTACTTTTGAAAAAATGCCGGCAAATTCCCTGTATTAAATAAAATAAATTACCAAACGAAAAACGCATTAAATAAAAAAAAAAGAATAATTACCAAATGAAAAAATAATATTGTTAGGGCCATATATTTGCCTTGTCTTTACACAAACTTAAATTAGCCTTACCCTGTTCTATAGATGAAAAAGTTGGCTGAATGACATTCTCAGAATGTTCTACACTTTTTTCATGACTATAAACTACAATGCTGAGTTCACTTTCAGAAAACTAGTTTTTTTTTTTTGTTTTTTGTTTCTGTATTTTTCCCCTTTTTCTCCCAATTTGGAATGGCCAATTCCCAATGTGCTTTTAAGTCCTTGTGGTCATGTAGTGATTCACCTCAGTCCAGGTGGCGGAGGATGAATCCCAGTTGCCTCTGAGATCATCAACCCATGCATCTTATCACGTGGCTTGTTGAGCGCATTGCCACAGAGACATAGCGTGTGTGGAGGCTTCACGCCACCCATCGCGGCATCCACGCTCAACTCACCATGCACCCCACCGAGAACGAACCACATTATAGCGATCATGAGGAGGTTACCCCATGTGACTCTACCCTCCCTAGAAACCGGGTCAATTTGGTTGCTTAGGAGACCTGGCTGGAGTCATTCAGCACTCCCTGGGATTCGAACTAGCGAACTCCAGGGGTGGTAGCCAGCGTCTTTTACCACTGAGCTACCCAGGCCCCCTTGAGCTGAGATATTCTTATAAAAATCTTCATTTGAGTTCAACAGTTGAAAGGAAAATAAATAAAATAAAACTTATTTCTGTGTTCTACGTAAGAATGTCATATGGGTTTGATACAACATGAGGGTCAGTCAATTATTACAGAACGTTTAGGTGAAATATCCCTTTAATAATTAAACCCAAGGTATTCTTCAGTTAGATGCGAACGCTAGGCACTGCGTACAGGACGCGTTATGCAAATTTTGTCATCAGCAGAGTGCTCAAGCGCTGAACGTGTGCTGCCCTGATTTCACTGCATTTTGTATTGTAATCTTTCTTCAAAATGAATATTCTATGTTATGAATCTTGTAGCTGTCACATCAAAGATTGTGAAGTGCTACTTTGCTCAAGAATAGGTTATGTTACCTGCATTCACACCTCTGAACTGCTCCATCTGGGTCCTGATGGCTTGCACATGTACTATCACAATAACCACTTTGATTTTCAGCTCGTTCTGACTGGCTCGATGCTCCCAGGTCACTTCCTGGCAGGCATCCTGCTGGTGGCACCTTTGAATTAGAGTTGCTTTTTAGAATTAGAATTGCCTCTTCCACCATCTTTGTCCTCTGCTGCAGGATCCTGGCTCTACAGTCCTCTACCTGGCTTCTGCTCACCCTGAATCTGGCTTTCAGTGCCACATTATAGCGATCATGAGGAGGTTACCCCATGTGACTCTACCCTCCCAAGAAACTGGGCCAATTTGGTTGCTTAGGAGACCTGGCTGGAATCACTTAGCATGCTCTGGGATTTGAACTAGTGAACCAGCCAACTCCAGGGGTGGTAGCCAGCGTCTTTACCACTGAGCTACCCAGGCCCCCCCAGAAAACTAGCTAAAATCTAACCTTTAACTCGGATCGCACTTGCTGAGCTTCTTCAGAAAATGTCAATTGCATTATGATGCTAAAATTAATTTAGATGACAATCAAGTTCAGTTGGTCGTTAAAAGTTGCTGGACAGATATGCGGGACATAATGCAGTTGTGATGGCAATGCTTTACATAAGATGATTAAAATAGCCTATTGAATATCAGGAATGTATCATATGTAAAACCTGATATTACACCGCATCAATTTTTCTTTAATAGCTGTGCACACAGCATATACACTTGATGGATGGTCCTTATACCAAGACCTAAAGTTTCCCCCACTACTTTATGCAGGTTGCCGGCTTGAACAGGGCCATGACGATTTGCTTTCGGGTCGGAACCGGTGGCAACCTCTGGACCAATATTACAGTCCTATCAGAAGGGCAACTGCTCCCTTTTGATTGCAATCCCTCGTCTTCTGATTGCATTTATTTGCGAAATTAAAATAACAGTAAGCTGTCAAATTTCAATTAATTGTCTCAATACAAAAAAGGTACACAATTAATGGCTTAAGGGCAGATTTCTTTTGCGATAAATCAAAACGTACGCGACAAGGTGTTTTTTTAAGCATGACATCATCACGCACACAATTTTTATCGATTAAAGGCCATTTGAATGGAAACAGGCAGAAGACGTCAAGTTTCTCAAAAAAATTTTTACGCATTTTCACTTTATCGATAACAAAACCGAGCGAAAAGTGAATGGAAACTAGGTTATTGTGTGGTGCTTCTTTGACACTTTCAGCTCACGTTTCAACTTGCATGATCTTTGGGAGGTGTTCCCCAGTCCTGTGCATAGCAAGTGCAACATTCCTGAGTGATCAGGGGCCGGTTGTGGCGTAAATGGGCACTAAGTCACAATTTACACACTACTAAATATTTGAGCGTTGCACCATTCAACTTAGTTAGGACGAAACCCTACGTATAAACAAAATATTTACAGAAGCCTCCGACCAGGAGTAACTGATGGAATAAAAAAGCAGACAGATATTTGATGACATCAATGAGCTCATATTTTGTGTGACAAATAATTTTGACATACATTATGATGTTGACATTTACACTCGTTTACATTTATGAGAGAGAAAAAGACGTACTTTTAAGCGGCTCTTCAGCATGAAACCATTCAAACGGTGCAGTTTTCAGGATACGTCGCCCAGTGTCAATTTTCAACACATTCAAAATATACATATAGGTTATTAAAATTAATAAATGTCTGTTTTTCCAGCCTGTTGTATTTTACCCCCTTTTCCACCCCTTATTTATTTTAGATACAGGTCCTATATATTGTTATTTACACAGGGCAAATATACTATTGATCAAATCTACTTTTATTACATATCATATTTTAATGGGGATATAATTTATTACAGCTGACAGTAACATGAGAAAACAAGGTTTGAACATCAACCATAGCGAGATAAACTGAAATGCTGGGCTTTTTAACACTTCTGTGTACAAATTTGAAGGCTGCTTATTGGATAAATACGGGTAAACGTCATATTATGCGACTACGCGTTACTTTACAGAGAGCTTACGAACTGCTAGTTAAGTCTTGCCTTAAGAACAGTTGGTGCAACCAAATTAAGCACGGACTTAGTTACAAACTAACTAGTAGTTACTAAGCCCTTAGTGTGAACTTTATGTCCCAACTTATGTAAGAACTTACGCACAGCTGGTGCAACCCTACCCTGTTGTGCTACAGTGCACTTTGATTGCGTTTGAACAAGTTGATAAATGTAATTTAATGCAAATGTAATGCAAACAATAAAATGTATCACCTCACAAGTCATGCCCTATTGTAAAAGTGTAAGTAAGATAGCATTGTGTCAGGAACATTGTGAAAAGTAATTGTTTATGAACTGATAATCAGCTGTTTTACTTGTGATTTGTGTGAAAGTAAATAAAAGTAATTGTTGTTGTAGAGCCTCTAGTGTTCATTTCACCAAGAAACTGCAGCGATATGTACAAGGAGCCACAAAAAAATCATTTTGCAAAATGAAGATATAGCGACGTGTTTCTGTGATATGAATAAGGTTGCTCTTTCATAGCTGAGGAGACATATTTTCAATATAATTAATGATTATTTTTAAAATATCAACTGTCTTAGATGTTTCTTCTAAGTTTTCTTAGGAGAAATACAATTAGAACCAAATTAGAACCATTTGCTCTCCATGTGTTCTCATTGATGTCTAGGAGGAACAAATTATATATTAAAGAGATCTCATTTGTGATTTTTTTCATATAAAAAGCTTTTCCATGTATATATGTTTGAGAGAAAATGTCCCCTGTTGTAGTTTAAACAGTGTGTGCTTGAGAATAAGATAATTCTAAATTAACAAATTTCACTCTGTTCAACCAACCTGTTTGTTTCTGTCTCTCTGTGGAAAAAAAAAAAACAAACATGGTTTTGTTCTCCGCCATCTGTGCAGCGTGACTGTACCTTATCTCTCACCTGCAAGCTTCCCAACAAGGAATATCTAAGCGCAACAGCAAGATTTATCTAAGCCTTAACTCTGTATTAGAATATTTCCACATTCAAATACAGTAACATGATCACAGACTGTGATATTGAATAGCTAGGCAATTATAATCTGTCTTTTTATAGATTATAGTTTTGCAGCAGCAAATGGTTCAGAACATGCAAAATTCTTTAGGCAGTCAGCCCTGACATGCAAAATAACTCAGACAGTCAGACCTTAGCAATTGCATAAAGGACACAGAGATCACATAAAGATTGTGCATATGAGGATTTGTGGAATAGTTCAATGCTACTGCATGCAACCTGATGCTATATTTGCATAGCTGAGGCAGTTCAAACAAATAACATAATTAGAACTAGTGACATTAGAGTGAGTGGATGAAAACCTGGTTTGATTTATTTAACAAATAGGACCTCAGGGGATTTGAGGACATATAAGCTTTTCAAAGTTTCCAGCAGCATGATGAAACAAGTGTCCATGACTTCGATAAAGGAGGTGAGAGAAATATTTTGTATTATGTAAGCTGATTGTCATCCAGATCCTAAGAACAGACAAGAGGCTGTGAGGAAAGGAATAACACAAAAATAAAGCATACTTTCATGCGTTTTCATGACTTCATCTAGCCAATATTCATGGACTTTGTTGGACAAAAAGACCGTAAAATCATTCTTCTCTTAATGATTGCGAGCCAAGCAAGTCCAGAGGCCCTACACTTCATGCTTTATATTGAGATGGGATTCTTTTGTGGTTTTCTTTTTTCCAACTAACACAACATTTCAATTTATGCTAAAAAGCTCCAACAGTACATTCATCCAATAGTCAATGGCTTTGGCAAACTTGAAATGGATGACAATGTTCTGCCTGAAGAGAAGTAGTTCCATCTTTATAATCTCATTTGAACACCCGTCATGTTCTGTATATTCCTTATGATTTATTCATGAATGCTGGCGTTAACCACAGTAAAGACACCCAAAGATCCATAAATAGAGCCCAAGGGCTCTTTGCAACCTCTTAAGTTTGCAACCTTCCCCTTGGCATGATTCAATGAATAAACAACTGATTTGGTAACAAGTACATTTCTGTTTTATTTGTTTAATTAGATCTAAAAGATGCATTACAGATGCAAAGAAGATTTAGTCAAAGTATTAATGCAATTAATGGAGAATATTAGATATTAATTTTAATACTGCATAAAAATGATTAGAAACTTCTCAGTCTATACATAAAAATCAATTTCTGCACCATACTAGTGCAGAATTTCTGAGCAGAACCCCCCCCCCCATTATCTATCTTTCTTCCTTGCTCTCCCTCTTTCCCTCTGATGTGTCTTGTAATGACAGATGGAAGGCTGTCTATACGAGCTGATGACACATAAAAGGGATTAAAGTTCAAACTGCACCAGCTCGAGCCTTCAATGTACATTATGTAGAGCCACAGTTACTATCTCATTTGCGAGATCCAAAGTTTTAAATGCTAGAGGCATCTAGATGACTTCATAAATCTCCATTAGAGGAAAAAAAGTCACGAGTACAGCATGTTCAAAATAGGAGGGAACCATAAGATAGAGAGTAAGAGAGTAAAAGGAAGGAGGAGGCAGAGAACGATTGGGAAAAAGAAGAAACATCGTCTATTAGATGTAAACTCTTTTTTTTTTTTTTTAATCGCTGAGCTGATGAGAGCTTTTATGACCGTTCGATAAACATTTGTTTTGGGGGTTTTTCTGCATGTATATTTTTCAATGTACTGCAACACATGATGCCATAGTGTACCAATAAATATGCCATATTTATTTTGAGAAATACGACCTGAACCTCATCTAAAGGGTACAGCAGGAGATCATACAGCATTTAAAGTAGAAATCTGGCATTCAGAGCATCTCTGAAATGGTTCTCAGAGAGTCATCCTTCCAGCATAAAAAAAGAACTCTTAACCTCCATTGTTTGCAGTAAAACAGCAGTGAAGACATCATGATCCACAATATCTCAGTCTGTGGGAGGACATAGCATGTCCTCTGTGTTGTAAAGCCACAGGGCAGCATTCACTATAGCAACGATATAACCTGACCAGCACCCCGAACTTTTGCGCACTTTGGCAGCTTTATCTCTCTCTGTAAACAGCATCACTTTCTATTCTGCACTCCATTTAGAACACAGTTGGAACTTTTCAGATGCTGTTGCTTCATGCCTGCCTGCCGAACATCTGGCCTGTATTGTGACGTACATGGTGAGGGACATAGGCCCATATTAGATGCTTATGTTGAGAGGTAATTGCTTGTATCCAAATGGCTCTGTGGGAAACATCTGCCACCGTGTGATTGGTGCTATGTGAAACATCTGCTGCAGTGTGATTGGTTTCATAAGACATGTCTTTTGGATGTGACAGGCACTAGTGATAAGTTTATGACCATCTACACCAATTATTCTAACAAATCATTGGAGAAACAAGGATGTGTGTGTGTGTGTGTGTGTGTGTGTGTTTGAGAGATAGGGGGAAAGAGAGAGAGAGATTGAGAGAGAGAGAGAGAGAGAGAGAGAGAGATTGAGCTTGTGCGACTACCTGTGTCTGTCGTGACTCCAGTCCCAAGCAGTAGTGTAGTGTTTGTCAGCTCGCTGAAGATAATGGGAATTCTGGTCAAATACATCCTATTTTCTCTGGTTAAAAATAGCTGTCCGAGTGGGGTAACCCCAGAGTATTTTGCGATAGCTGGCTCAAGAGTCATTCACTATAGAAACTGTTCTCTCTTCTGCCATGTTGAATATTTATTTCTACTCACAACACGGAAACTTCGGTAAAAGGTAAGCGTCTTGAGTATGTTTTTGATTACTCTGTCTGTTGTGTCTTTCCGCTGTGATAAGTCTTAATGCCGAAGCTGTTAGTTTAACTTTATTTTCCAGCTGTAGAAGTGCCGTAGTAGTCCGATCGTTCATGGAGTGAGAGACAATGCCGATGACTTAAAAGAAACTGCTTGCTGACTGACCTGCACTGATGACTCAATGCACGTCAAACTAAACTGGCTCATAACACATAAAAATGGTCTTTTATCGCCACCTGCTGGGTAAAATTTTTTATATCACAGGAAAAATTTAAAAGACACACATACTATAGCTCTTTTACACACATGCGCTGCTCTTACACTTTAGTTTAGAAAGGCATGAACAAAAGCGGAGCGATACAAACAGTGAAGCATCCTAGTGCTGATGTTCTGAAACATCAGTACTCATGGAACGTGTCTCACCCAATCAGATTCGGGGACCAAAACAAACTGTTGTATAAAACAGGATAAATGTACCAACTTTAGAGAATGCATCTTGAAGCATAGAACAGATTAAGCACAGATCTCACCAAATTTAATATTAGTGTTGCTAAGGCCTCTAACTAAGTATTAAACTTTGACTTGTAACTCACCGGCACCATTTGTACTCCAGACATAAATGATAGCTAGCTGCTCAAATCATGCGGCTTGTTGAGGGGAGGTGCGCTATTACTTTTCTAAATGACTTTTCTATCAGTCTCACAATTTGTCCTGGTGGACTACAAAATGGATGAAAAAATCCCTTAGAATAATATTTAAGTAGGGCCCCTCAGACTGATCTCACTGTAAATCTGGCGACAGTAGGTCAAAAGTTCTGCTGCTGAAATCGGTCTGTGCTTACCGAAATTTTGAACCACTGCCCTCCAGTGGCCGAAGCAGGAAGTGTTATTAAACATATGGGCACCTGTGCGCTCTAATTTCCAGTGAAATGTCCACAGAGTGGCACCCAAATGCAAGTTGTAGTTTTCATTGTAAATTATGTAATACAGCCAACAGGAATGCTTATTTTATTAACTGTAACACCTAACCCAAAACCCCACCCTAATCCTTAAAGTCAGTGGAGTAAAACTATAATATCAGAGCGAAAATGCAATCTATAAATCACGCTTACCTTTATTGATGTGAACGCGATTACTTTTTGGATCTCATGGAACCAGAACCCAAGTCTTAGAGTATCAGTGGCACCAGAGGGAAAGGTGAAGACATCTAAATTGATTTAAAATGTCTGATAGATGGCGCTTGTCAGTAATTCAGCAGAATGGAGTTCATTTCAGGGAACACAAACTCTTGGAAGCAACATGTCGATTTCCAGTGTGGTCATGTTGCCTGAGTCATATCTAGGGACCAAAGCATTATAGAGACTGGGGTGGGTTGTTTTGACTTAGGCCAGTAAGTAAACACCCCAGCAACCACCTAGCCCAAGAAACCACCCAGAACACCCAAGCAACTGCATAGCAATGTGCTAAGAACCACTCAGACCACCTTAGGAACCATATAGCAACACCCTTGCAACGTGGTGGCGACTTTTACATGGGCAAGCACCAGTCACATTTTTCTTCCGAAATTTTAATAATCTAGTTTTATTTCTTATATCCTAACAGCCATACTTTGCAGTGTATTCATAATAATTAGCCAGCCTCGACACTGCCTGGGTTTTATAACTTAACTGCTGGTTTGTTTTCCCTATGAACTGAAAAGCTAGTTAAGTTAGGGCATTCTGAGTTAGATTACATCTTTAAAGGTGAGCATGTACGAGAGAGCGTGATAAACTCCCGTGAGACAGGGATTATTCAGAATTTCCTATTACACCCATAAGCTCAGGCTGTTTTTCTCCACTGCAATCCTTCTGAGATATTAAGGATCTTTTCAGCCAACACCAAGTGTCCAAAATCTGCTCAAGTATAAAATAAGCACTTACCACGCTTTCGCCCCAACACTCACACACACTTATGTGCAAACATAGTCACGCAAATGCTTAACACAATCACACACATGAACACGTGTAATAAAAGGAAGAGAAGCAAAGCATGGGTTCCATCCAGGAGGTGAGTGCCTCTAAATTACAGGTAGGTGAACAGCATGCTGATAATAGCCTCACCTTTCCCACTGACCTGATTGGGTGTGTCGGATGGAGAAGGTGAGCATATAGAATCAATGCAGGGCACTTATAACGATTGGTCACAATCATAGAGATGACAGCATGAAAGCCAGTTAAAAAATTTTTTATTTTATTTTATTTTTTTATTTATCATTTATTTAGCCAGGAAAGTCCCATTGAGATACAAGATCTCTTCTTCTAGGGAGTCCTGGTCAAGACGGCATCACAGTTTCACATTAAAAAAAAATAAATGAAATTAAAAAAAAAGTCACATGGTAGCACATATACAAACATAAAAGCAACATTAGAGAAATAGTAAAAGAAAAAAGGCATACAGGCCATACCAGTGATATCCATAACATATTCCACCTCAGGTCCATGATTATGTAAAACAGCAGCATGTTTCTTTCAGGGCAGTTTGTAAAAGACCTTTAAGGGTATTCAGAGAAGGGAGTGTTTCTAAGGTAATAGTAATTTGCAGCTCATTCCATGGTGGAAATTCATAAAAAGAGGGTGCATAAAAAGAGAAAGCAGTTTTACCAAGCTCTGTGTGTACCCTGGGGACATTTAAATGAATTCTGATAGTTGATCTAGTGCCATAGTTGCTGGTGTAATAGGAGGCTGGAGAAATAAGTAGGTAGTTTACCTAACAATGCCTTGGCAATAAATAGCAACATGTGTATTTTTCTCCTTTGGTATAAGGAGGACCATCCTACAGATTCATATAATATACAATGGTGAGTGCGTGAGCCTGCACTTGCTACAAAGCGTAATGCAGCATGATATGCAGAATCCAGTTTTTTAAGTAGGGATGAAGTTGCATGCATGTAAATCACATCACCATAGTCTAATACAGATAGAATATAGCTTTGCACAATTTTCTTTCTGGCCTCAAATGGAAAGCATTTTTTATTTTTTAAAGAAAAAAAGCCTAGTTTTGGTCTAAGCTTTTTCAATAGATTATCGATATGCACATTAAAGGCCAACTTTTCATCAAGCCATATGCCTAGGTATTTGTAAGAAGTTACTCTTTCTATACATATACCTTCTAATGTTAAAATAATAGGATAATAATGGCCTGCTCAATTCTCACTCGCTCTCTGCTTCTCTCTCTCTCTCTCTTTCTCTCTCCAGGCCATCTCCCTCCGATAGAACGAAAATTAACAAATGGAAACTCTTTAATATCTCAATTTATTTTTCCTAGCTAGAAATAGGATTAGATGGAGGGCAAATATTTGCTTAATTTTCACCCAAACATTATCATTCTCACCATTTATATAATTTATTACTCATGTTGTTCCACAACTTTTTTCTTTGATGAACACAGAGAAGATATCAGGCAACAGTTAACATGTTAACTTAATGTATGTTCCCCATTCAAAGAAAGTGAATGAAGACCAATGCTATCAGTGTTCAAAAATGACAAAAAGACCTTTGAAAATACCACAAAGGTAGTCCATATGACTTGTGTGCTACATTCCAAGTCTTTTGAAGATATACAACAGCTTTGTGTGTGAAACAGACCAAAATTTAAGTTGTTATTCTCTTTTAAGTCTTCTTCTCTATTACAGATTTTAAATCTCAATCGTCTTTATTTACAAGCCATCACATCTGGTTTTGTATTGGTTCTCGTGTGTCCTGTTAATGAATGCAATGCGCCAAGTTTGAATTTGCGAACATGCAAATTAAATTTGTACAATGGAGGGCAAGATTTTCAGTCATACAGGTTTGGAACAACATGAAGGTAACTAAGTAATGCCAGAACTTAATTCAAGGTTGAACTATTCATTTAAGTTACCTATTTCTCAGATTTTTCTTGTGAGAAACAAATCCCAGTAATCTCACAAATGTCTAGAGTTTTAGAAAATATCATAACATAAGCTATGCTCACATTTGCCAAGACACCAGGGTCTGCAATCAAAGATAGTTTCAATATGAACATCAAATTTTGCTTCGTATTCTTCCAAGACCAAAGTATCTGATTTATATTATAACTTTATTGTCCTATATTGTTCTTGCATGTCAATAATTTTCTCATTTTTATGTATCCTAAGGCATTTTAAAAGAAACATGTTAGACAAAACTGGTGCTTAAATCAAACAGAAATTAGAACACGATTAAATCTCTTGAACTATGTAAGAGCAACCACTGAGCAATAAAACTTTCCTCTGGGCCTCTTCATAATGTAGCTCTGCTGCCTCCTTACATGTATGGAAAGAGACAGCCCTGAGAAATCCATGTATTCGGCCTCACTGTGGCCTTTATGGGAGTGCAAAACACATACACTCCCACCACACACACACACACACACACACACACACACACACACACACACTATGCATTTATAGCATAATACCCTTGTAATTACCAGTTTGTAACCTAAAAAAAGTCCTCGTAAACCACTTAAACCTGCCCCCCCCCCCCCCCCCACACACACACATACATGAGGACTCTCCATAGACATAATGATTTTTATTCTGTACGAACTATATATTCTATCCCCTAACCCTACCCCTAAACCTAACTCTCACAAAAAAACTTTCTGCATTATTACATTTTCAAAAAACATCTTTTAGTATGTTTTTTAAGCGATTTGAATTATGGGGACACCAGAAATTTCCTCATAAACCACATTTATAGCATAATACCCTTGTAAATATCAGTTTGTAACCTAAAAAATTTTCCTTGTAAACCCCCCAAACCCACCCACCCACACTCCTCTTGAAACCCAAAGAGCTGGAGGGGTTTGTGCTAATCATACTGCTGTCTCCACGACTACAGCTCTCTTTCAAGGCAGGTCAGCTGTGCATCAATTATTCATGCTCTGATATTACTAATGCATTAGTAATTTATCATAACCACCACATTTCTTGATGAGATTGCCTTTTCTGAGGAGTACATTATTATGGCAAATTAATAGTTTAATATTAAACTGGCAATTTAAAACAACGAGGAGCTCACAGGGTTTGTTTGAAGCTCCTTCTTCAGAGAGAAGGCTAGAATTGAGAGAGTGAATAAGTGAGTAAACTTTGGGGTTTGTAACCCTCGTTTCTAGAGATAACTGAAAAAGTTTCAAATGTTGACATTAGTCTTATTGATAGTTGGATAAAGAATGAAATTTGACATGCCACTTTGGTGAAAAATACAGTTTAGGGATTGACCTTGCTTGTATGTGAATCTGCTTCCATTACAGTATGAAACACTATTTACAGAACAATCATAATTTATACTGTACCTCACTGCATTAGGTTTCATTTATACAGTAGAAATTGTGATGTATTATCAGTAATTTTATACACTTTAGAAATGACATTATAGCAACCAAGTTTTCCCTGCCAAACCCTCTAAAGTGTAAAATTCACTTGTTAATTTTCTGCTCTGCTCTTTCAATCATTCATTAATTCTTGTTTGTGTTCTGTAATATGTTCCTTAGGTTTGTTGTTTTGATTGGATGATTCAGTCAGTAGGTTTGGTATATTATTTAATTGAATGATTCATGATGATTGATTCTTTATCTTTCGGTCTATTAATTAATTCATTCATTGATTCATTGATTCATAAGGTTTGGTGTACTGATTAAACTGATTGATTTATTGATTGAATGATTCATTCATTGATAAGATTTGGTGTATTGAGTGATTCATTCAATGATAAGATTTGGTGGATTGGTGGATTCATTCATTCATTAATATGATTTGGTATATTGATTCATTCAGTTATTCATTCTTAAGTTTCTGAGTATTCATTCATAAGATTTGGTTTATTAAATTATTTCAGTCATTCATTCATTAATAAGATCTGGTATATTGATTAATTGATTTATTAAGATTCAGTGTATTAATTTATTCATTCATTCATAAGATTTGGTTTATTGATTATTTTAGTCATTCATTCATTAATAAGGTTGGGTACATTAATTCATTAATTCATTAATATGATTTTGTGTATCAATTCATTCAGTTATTCATTCTTAAGGTTCTGTGTAATCTATAATAAGATTTAGTTTATTGATTCTTTCATTCATTAGATTTGGTATATTGAATAGTTGATAAATTGATTCATTAATTTGTTATTATGTCATTGATTCATTAAGTTATTAATTAAGATTTGGTGTATTGATTAATTCAGTCATTCATTCTTAGGGTTCTGTGTATTTATTGATTTATAAGATTAGGTAATTTGATTCATTCAGTCATTCATTCATAAATGATAAAACAACATGTTTATGTCATACTACATTCACAACCTCCTTCTTCCCATAAAACTGAAATCATGTCTGTGTGTCGTTGATTGCTAACACCATATGCCCTGTCATGGTTTTGTCTTGTTTTCCACTCATGCTCTCCATGTTATGCCATGTTGCCTTAATACATTGCACTCAATTCATGTTGTGTAAACTCTCAGTGACATTACACAGTGCAGAATAAGAAAAACCTCCTTCCAGCTGTGCTGTCTACTAAGATTATACCTTTCCCGTAAACACAATCATCACTGTTGAAGTACCTGCACTGTGAAAAAACTTCAATACGTCCATCCTACAAGTAGTAGGTAGTCATGTAGCAGACACTTTAATCCAAAGTGACACACAGTACACTTATTACAGGGACAATTCCCCTGAAGTAGCCTGGGGTTAAGTGCCTTGCTCAAGGGCACAATTGTGATAGCTCATGGATCCTCCATTGTGGAGTTTTCACCGACAACCTCTCAGTTACTACCTCAGATCCTTAACAACTAAATCAGACCACTCTATAACACCTAGCAGCTCATGACGCCTTCTGACACCTCCACTAAACTACTAACACAAATTTTGGTAGTCCAGCAGAGAGTCAGCAAACAGACACACACATAAATGCATAGGCATCTAAGTAGGAGACAGTGGCACTACCTCCCAGCTGTGGTTGTATTCAGATCTCTTGCTTACATAAGAGTGTCTGCTTAGTGAGCAGGTGCCATGTTCAAGGTTTTCCCTTTTATTTAAAGTATTTATTTTTGTTCCATCCAAAGCTGATTTTTTTCCCCAAGCTCTGGGGATATCTTATGCAGTGTTGTTTCTAAAACAAGATAAATCAAATTGTTCTTGCTTTAAGGATTTTTAGATACTTTTACTAGAAAAAAAGAAATTATAATCCAATGTGAATTTTCTTGATAAAAAAATATGAACGTGCCTGGTAACATGTGCATGTAAAATGGCTAGAAATAGCATTTTAGCTTAGCGTAAAGCTGACAATTTACACAAGGTTTATTTCTATTTATTTATTTTTTTGCTCCAAACTTACTTCAAACTTACTTCTCTGTCTGCTCGTATGAATGTAACACATCACAAGAAAATGTTTCACTGCTGTTCAAATGCACTTTGGATCGCATCATTTATATGTATAAATGTTTTCCATCTGAAAGGACTAAATATTAAATGAAACAAATGACAATAAAATGCAAAGTAATCTCTTCAGTAATCAAAATACATTTTGAATGTAACTGTATTCTAATTACCAATGATTTAAACTGTAACTGTAGTGGAAAACAGTTATTTATATTTTGTATTCTAAATACGTAATCCTGTTACATGTATTCCATTACTCCCCAACCCTGCGCTTAACAGTGTCATTGTGGAAATGCTCTATTAGCAGTCAGACATGATTATTAGCAACATTATTCGGTAATGTGGAGGTTACCAAGATAAATCGAGTACTATTTGGCTGGTCATGTGATCTCAAGATGGTGGCCCCCATGAGGAGAGGCAACCCTCTCCATGTGAAATATATCAGCATTTATTAGGCTACTGATATGACTGGAGTACATGATTTTAAACATATTTCTAAAAAAACAGAATTTCTTTAGGGGTATAGCTACTTTAATGTGGTCAAAATGACTGAATCCACCTTTATTTTGTTGAAGGTATTCATTAAAATTTTTCACATTTTCTATACTTCTATGTATGATTGCTATGGAAGATCCCAAAAAGTTACCAAAACAAAAAAAATAAATAAAATTGTGAAGGTCCCAATGAGACACTGGCAGCTGACCATGAGACAAGTGAGAATGGCAGGAACCATTGAGGTGAAACAATTCATTTCAATGGCAGACGCTGCCTTGTGTTTCTTTGCATACCATATGGCATCTCACTGGAGCACAGCGTGCAGCTACTCTTAAAGCTTCTCTTCCAGAAGTGTGATTTGAGTTTGTTGTGCAAATGAAGATTAAAAATTATGTGCACTTTTAAATGAAAATTCCTATTAAACAGGGTCTCATTATGTTAAGGACACCTATGTGAGACACAGCAAATCTCAGCCTAAACTGATGGAAGGTAAATTAATTTGCAAAATAATCTCTCTGTGAAACTAATTTGCTGGATTTACAAGTGTAGATAAACTTACATGATTAAAATAGAATGTGCAAAGAGATCAAACTGCACCCAAGGCTTTGATGAATTAGACTCTCAGACAGAGGAAAGGATGTGAAATGAGACATCTTTCTGTTTTTCAACAGGAGGGGGCACTGTGGTGCTGCTCTGACCACTCTGCTAGAAAACAACAATGCCAGAGTGAATTTAAGGGAGAAGGTGGTGGTGTGTGTGTGTGTGTGTGTGTGGGGGGGGGGGGGGGGGGTAATTAGTGATGCGTATAAAATAGAATCGAAAGTTTTGACATCGACTGAACCCACTTCAGATGCACACATCAAACCATGACTGACTGTCAGTCCAGCAGCTCAGAGGGAGCTGCTTTAGAGGAAAATACTATGAAGGGGAAATGGTTCAGGTTATTAGGTTCAGAGCATTCAATGTCCAGATTATTCACTGCCAACATTACCACAAATAACTGCTAAAAATATACTCCTCATTCTGGCCCTTACATCCATCTATGGCTTCCTTGCATCTCCACTAAAGCAGCAGAAATCCGTGACATGGTGTTGAAGCAACACGGATGTGCGATAGTGAAGTTTGTATAGATTTTTAATATCAAAGCTCACTACAAACCAATTCAGCTGCTGCTACAATCTGTCCCTCACCTTGCTCAAGCAAGCAAGCTCAATTTCACAAAATCTTGAGTTGCTTGCATTTGTTCGCGTAACTGATGTCATTTATTAGAACAGGGGAAAGAGCATGAACCGTGCATCTGCCGAGCACAACCACACACAAACCACTTAGAATTAAATGAGATCGTAGGCTTATATAACAACAGTCTTACTCCTCTGTGTAGAAGTCCCACAAGGTCTGCAGAGGGATTGACAGTTATGTTGCAAGAGAAACAGGTGTGCGGAGTGCAGCAGATGATTCTTTAGCTACAGGCGCAGAGCGAACGCTGCAAATGTATTAGCCTGCTCTCCCTCTGACATTCCATATGGAGTTCAAACACATGAGGGTATTGATTTGTTGGCTAATTAAACCACATCAAGAAACCCTGCCTGTGAAATATATTGAATGATAGCCTGGCCCGATACCTCAAGCTATGCACATCCATATTCAGTCAATACCCTTTATCAGTAGTCACATGCATTGTTGTTGATTACCCTATTGTGATTTATTTATTTTACATTAGTTAGCATTCATTGTCCTATTGATGATCTTTATAGAGATTAATTCATTGATATTTGCTGTCATACAGGAGCAAGGCAGTATTGCAGGCCAGTTTTGATTACATGCCTCGGTAATGATAGTCACATCTGGCCTTGGGGCTCCTCTGCTAAAGGTTTAGATGCTTTTCGTCCATCTGATGACATCGAGGGGTAACCCCACACCTGCTCTTGTTTTGTATTCGGAAATTTGCCCCGTGTGATGCAACAATCAGCAATGGGTTAGGCTTAAAAAAAAAAAAAAAAATCATAGAGAATGTCTAAAATGCGATGTCAAGTTTAGTCCATTTTCTGCTTGATTCTCTCTTAAGTCAAAATTTAATGACTTAGGCCCTAGGGCCATTTAGTTGATCATCACTTCTGTGGTTCTGCTGCCTTGTTGAATAACCCATTTTGTTGCTCTCACTCAGATCTCTCCATTATTCTCCAGCATTGGTGTGGATTTACAGTACTCTCCAAAAGCTCATGATGAGTTCAGATGAACTCATTATTCATCTTCCTTTGTGAAATTCCCTTCAAAACCTTCATCATGCTTACAGGACTTGATTGAAATTGTGTTGATTGTTTGATACGCTTAACAGAAGGACTGTGGTACAATTTTTTTGAGTTTTTCCTGGTTACCAGATAAGGTATCTGTTCATACTTTGCATTGTGATGTCACAAGTTTGGGAATACTGCAGATAGAGGCATGAAGTCCATGTTTACCTCCCTCTTGGAGTAGTCAGAGGGCTCACATTCACACATAATCATACCATCTGCATCTCAAACTATTGTGGGTTAAAATGTCAAATTTACCCCTACAGAAACCCACACAGCCCTGGGAGACATGGTGCTCTACTACTAATAAAACTGCTGGTTCTATTTGCATTAAATGATCTCGGAAAATATGCAGAATGGGCTATGGCAGAAAAATCAACTCTTTTCAGCTGGGGAAAAATTGTCACTTAAAGGGATAGTTCAACCAGGCAGAAATGAAAATGTTGTATTCATTTACCACTCTTGTGCCAATCTGAACCCATATGACTTTCTTTCATCAGCGTATTTACGTATTTATCACCAAAATTGTAATTGTTATTCACTCTCAAAATAAATAATTATATTCCATAAAAAGTGCTGAAATCCAATATAGAGGCTATGCCGATAACATCAAACCTAATTGGTCCTTGTACGTCTTTTGAGCAAACATCATGAAGCCAAGAAGTTGCAATATGACATCATGATGTTTGGTCATGAGAAGCGCCTTCAGAAGTCTTAATATTTCCACAGTTTTCCTGACCAACCACTGGGCGGCGCCATGATGATTCTGATTGCCGCGGGATTGTTTTCTTTTACGGTCTCAATGAAAGCTATGTAAAAACTACCAAAACAAGCGATTCAGATGGAGAACAATAACCATTATTAGTATTAGTTTTAGTAAAAATTATTTCAGGCTCAACTTGTGCAGTTGTTGTCTGTAATAACTCAAAGTAATTAATGAGATCAATGTAACTAACCTTGGGCCATCGCATCTACCCACTCCTTAAACTTTGACAGGTGAGGCACAATCAAAAGACGGTCATAGGAAATCTATAAAGTATCAGCACCATGGAGCCATATGTTTTTAATTTTTTTATTTGGCTGTCTTTACTCATAAAGTAAAGCTAAACATCACATTATCCGCTAAAAATATACAGATGCGAGTGAAAACATTGGAAACCGAAAAATGGAAAAAGGCTTTCATATGAATTGTGGAACACTTCTGCATAAGGAAAAAGGTGGATATGTAACAAGTCACATGGACTATTGTATGACTCTTTTGGGTGTTTATTAAGTGTTAAAGTAAGTTGTTATGTACTGCTATTTTATTAAATTCCACCAATGGGACATTCATTCATTTTTTTCCCTTTACACAGAAGACAAAGTCATGACATATGGGTTTGGAACAACATGAGGGTAAGTAGATGATAACAATTTTTTTCATTTTTGGGTGAACCATCCCTTTAAACATTCATAGATATAGTTCACTGTGAACAAAGTCTAAATTCAGTCCCAGTAGTTCTTTTGCAAATTTTGCAACATCTGAAATGTGGAGCATGCAAACCATATGTTCAAATTTTAAATGTAAAATAATGAGAATTCATAATTAGGGTGTTTGTCATGAAATCTTTTTCATTGTCAGACATGCCCAAAGGATAATTTATCACAGAGGGAGAAATTGGGCCTTGATTTGTTTTGTTGCTTCAGATATTACCAAGCCGATATCTGAGTTGGGGGAAAGGAATTATTTTAGCATTCACAATGCGGACTCATCTAGGGGAATTACCAATCAATCTTAGGGATGTTGGATTCGCAGATAAATCGTGATGTCAGTTTTGAATGCATGCTGCCATGTGATCATTAGCTGAGGTGCTCCCCGGAGCTAACATGGCCACAGCAGCTAATCAGTAACTATAATAGTCGTTTATGGGCTATAATGGACACACTTCATAACTGTCAGTCTTTGCAACCTGGGTACGGAGCCTTGTTGGCTTCCAACTTAATACATAGTAGGAAAATGTCGCTTAGGCCATGTGGCACAGAAGCTAAGGCTCTGGCTGTGCTCGTCATAGTGATAATGGGCGAGGTAATGCACCTACAACCCATATCTACTTGCAATTCAAGCCCTTTCTGAGCAGCATTGTGTGGCTTTTCTTGGATGCACTATAGAGCAGGCAGTTCATCATAATTAAGGCAACTTTATAAAAGCAGCTCCCCGGCTGCAGTACCTGTGTTAGATGTGTCATCTTTATTAGCCCAAGCATGCTAAGCCAAGCTCTCCATGCGCTAATTCCTAGCTAAAGAAACAGCTTTCAAGGAATTAACATCAAAAGTAGAGCCTAGCATGCCGGCGGGGGAGCTTTCACAAGCTTCAGCTATATCGCAAGAATTTCTGAGACTCAGGGATGAAGAAGAAGTTAAACTTAAACTTGCTCCATGTTCCACCATAAGTCTTTGACCTTGTTCTTAGGTTCCTCTAATAATCCATTTTCAGATGCGTGAGGATCTTCATGGGATTGGGGAGGAAACTGGGAAGTGAATGCTGCAGGGGTTGCTGTGTTCCCCCTCAGGCAGTCTGCCCATATCCCCCCCTCCATGTAGCACTTAATTCAACCTGTGATCAGCTGAACCTATGAGCAGGTGATTCACATTCGAAATGACTGCATTGAGTTGTATTGTTTTAGAGTGGCTAAGAAATAAGTTTATGATAATGTCGACTGTGTTGATCACTCTGTTTGCCCTTCCATCCCTCCATGCAGAGCCTTTCCCATGGAAAAGAAATCAACAAGAAGATTGCTTTAATGAGGAAAAACTTTATTCCAAGATTTCCCAAGGTTTGCAAGGTTTATTGAATTTTGCCTTAATAAAAAGAGTTTTGCAAAGAACGCAAATGTCCTGGCTCATGGACACTGTTCCCTGTTGTGTACCACAGAAGAAAGAGAAACATCAGGGTTTTAAATGAACATTCTTACCTTTGTACCTAAGTTTAACCCTAACTCAAACCCTAAACCTAACCATAAAGTTCATCCCCTTACACAAACCCTAAACCTAACCATTATTTTAATAGGATTATAACTTTTGTGCACCACTGAAAAAAACACTGAGGTTTGAAACTAGATGAGGGAAGTGTGTAACAAGTTATTTGTATTTCATAAATAAAAATGGGATGAGTAGCAAAGTTTGTTCACTGATGTTTCCGTTCTTAAAATAAAGTATTATGTAGGAGGCTAGTTAAAAATGTGATGCCAACACTGTATCGAGATTTGGTTTATTAAATGGTCAGTTTGTATGGGAATAAAAATGACGATATCTTATGATTTCTACCATCTCTCATTAAACTATGTTGGTTCTCCTGTCCTACAGTTAGCTAAACATGCTAAGAAATCCATGTGGGGAACTGTTTCTTATGATCCCGTACCAAAATGTGTTACTTACCATGCTCAGAACCGTTCAGCTCAATGGTGGATAAGCGCCTAATATCACAAACTGTGATCACATTTTCCAAGATACCAAAGTCTATTGTAAAATGTCAAAGATTTCATTATTAACTCAGACATTCTCATCAGGTTCTTCCAAGACCAAATTGTGTGAGATATGATATCCATATTTTATTTATAGCTTTATACTCTTACTGTAGCTCAACAATTGTCTCGTTTGTTTCTATGTTGATTTCTCCTAAAAGTTGAACCGAAATATCTGAGACAATGTAAGATTGCCATCCTACTCAAGACCAGGACTGACTGTAGAGAGCTGTTAGCATCACAGCAGCAAACTGCATTTAGTTATTACATTGTCTGACGCCCTTAAAGTCTCAACCAGCTCTATTACAGCAAAGCACTCTGCATGCTGATGTTCACAACTGTTCATACCCTCAGTAATTCAATTGAAGGACATCTGCACCTTTTCAACAAACTAACCGAAGCACCTCTCGTCTTTTTCTCTAGGGTGTCGGTTTCACACTTGCTTGCACTCACAACCAGGTGAATTAGCTCAGTAGTTAGAAAAAAAATTGGAGAGATATGCATTAGAAATGGTTTCAAGCAACAGCGTCGAGGCTGTGTAAACGAAAACACTGCTCCTGCACTCTCAGTTCTCGCAGACATTTGAAAAACATGGCCCAATCTGTGTTTTAAGTGAACATCTTGTTCTCAAAACTCGGTAAACATTGCAAGTTATCTCCCGAGCTGTACCTCATTGCTTTACTACTGTGACAGCCCAACCTGCTTGCTTGAATGAAAGACATTTCAACAAATTTCCACATTTGTTTTTGATCCTCAAGCTGTTTCATCTGTCAGTTTCTTCATACCCATCAAGATGTTGTCTTCGTGATAAAAGCCGCTGATCACCAGCCTATGTTTGAAGCGCATGGTTCAAATGCTTCAGATTGGCGGAAATAAAATCACAAAGTGGGATCTGTCTGGGAAGATTGGGTGTTTTAATCTGCAGAGGATATTATCCATATCATGATAACCTGTGTAGCTTTGCTTAATTTCTTTCCTCGTAGAGCAATATAAGAGAATCAATTTGCAATCAAAATGATGTACTAAGCCTAACTTGTGCTACATGATTAAATAGATTTTTTCCTGGCAGATGTAGTGAAGTCTGAACTTGAACACACTGGGTTCTGAAGAAGCGGTCGGTTGGTTGATCATCAATGTTGTGGAAGTTACCCCAGCATGGTGCCTGAGCGAGACAGTGAACCATTGATTACTCCAGTGGTTTTGTAGCATGACTGACCACTCTTGTGGGGCTGTAATCTGAAAACACCTGGCTTCTGTCTTTCTGACATTATTGCTAAAGAAAAAGAAGAAAGCTCTGAGAGATTTACAGGTTTAAATCCCACTCATGAGTCAGACAAGAGGCAGATCAATGAACATAAATGCTAAGGCTGACACTTGTCTTTGCACCTAGTATGCTTAACACTGCTAAAGGGCCTTCACAGATTGTTTTGCATAATTTTCAGAAGTACCTGTAACATTGCTTGTAGAGTCAGTGATCTAAACCAGAATGAATATATAGACATCAGAGAGACAGAAAGAGAGAGATAGTCTGTGGATGCCACAAAAGTCTACAATTTAGGGCAACATAACAAGAGGATATAATAGATAGTTCACCATAAAAACAGTTCAGACTACCCAACCAAATGTTTTCTCAGATCAGTTCACTCACAATGATGCAATATGGAAAACTAAAATTATACATTTTGGACCTTTTGGGGATTTAACTATATTATGAGGTTATCATGGTGCCCCATTCTATTTTGGATGCCCCGATTGTGTTGTTCATATACTCTAACACACATACACACTCCTGCATACACAGAAATATTGAGAGAAAAAGGATGCTGACCTCTTTGAGTCTTAGTGAGGAATATGTTGAGCGTCTGGCAGTTGCTTCCGTGATAGTTTCAAACTTATTGCCATGCAGAGTTTCACAGTTTTCAACATTAGACATTTAATTTAATATACAGACAGATGAGGTGTTATTCAACAGTTCACTGAGTAAATAAGCTTTAACACATTCTGATTAATTTTCTAGACAGTTCCTGTGGGAGGTTCTTGGCCAGAATAAGAAGCAATGTGGACCAGTCTTTATGCAGAAAGTCAAAAGTCTGGCTACTTGAGACCTGTAGGAGTCTTTTGTCTTTTGCAGTGCTTTGCATTTCAATTTTACACATTTACAAAAGCAGAAAGCGTATTACAGTAAAGCTTGATGAATTCTACTGTTTAGTATGGAAAACATGGGATGCTTTTGTTGTTCATTGCCAGTGGACATTGCATAAAGAGTTGAGTTCAACAGTTCCAAGAGCTTTAAATACATAGTGGAAAATATAGTCCGGAACCACTGGCCAGGTCCGATTCAGGAGCTGTGGTGGATCTTTTGTTATGATTAAATGAACAGTTCACCCAAAAATGAAAATTCTCTAATAATTTACTCACCCTCATGTCATCTCAGATGTTTATGACTTTCTTTCATCTTCTGAACTCAAATGAAGATTTTTAGAAGAATTTCTCAGCTCTTTTGGCCATTTGAAGCTCCAAAAATCACATAAATCAGCAAAAAAGTAATCCATAAGACTCCAGTGGTTAAATCCATGTCTTCAGAAGTGATATGATAGGTGTTGGTGAGAAACAGATCAATATTTAAGTCCTTTTTTGCTATAAATTCTCCTCCCTGCTCAGACAGTCTCCACTTGAAATGTGTATATAATTGTTCACCCGGCTCCCACTTCCTGGTTCCTTGGAAAGGCAGAGGTCTGCCACATTGGTGTCGAAACCCGGGATCTGGAGGAGGAAGGCGCTGTCATGGAGTCTGCTAGTGGCTGAAGATTGCGATGCTGAGGAGAATCCCGATCAGGTGGTGCTGGAGCAGTATGTCAGCCGGTGACCGAAAGGGACAGCTGAAGGGTCCAGTGCCATCGCCTGGCGTCGTGGATGGAGGCAGTGCAGCTGGCTGAGGACCATTTGGCAGCGTGTTTGGGGGCCGGCGAACCCGTCTCTCTCTCCTCCCTCTCTAGAAATAGGGGTGGGGGGTGAGTAAGTCGCAGGACGGATGACTCCCCTGCCTGAGTTTGGCAATGGGGGCATATGGAGAGCAGGGCGTGGCCGAGTGATGTCTGGGCAGAGCGAGGCTGGAGAGATGAGTGGTGAACGAATTCCACCTGTGCACCACACTGGTCTCGCATTCCAGTGAGGAGCAGTGAGAGTATTTAAAGAGAGGAGACAGTGGCAGACGGGGAGAGAGAGATGCACGGATTTGTGTGTGTGCATGTCAATGTGTTTGTGTGTATCGGGAATGGCTGAAAAGCCTGTCTGTGTGTTAAACGTTATGGCTGAAAAGTCCTATTGTGTGACACTAAAAAGTGTATATACAATAAATGTCTCATGTGGATTGCTCACCCGGCTGCCGCTTCCTCCTTCCTAGGAAAGGCAGAGGTCTGCCACAACTATCCTACTATTAATATTCCTGTTTGTTTAAAATTTTGGCAGTTGGCAACAAATTTACTGTGAATACCTTTAACATATTGGGGTTAATATTGTTTCATTAGTGCAATTACACTGTAAAGGAAAGAATTGAATTAAAAATTCTCAACTAAGCAATCAGAATTCACTTCATGTATTATGCTGTTTTACTGTCAATAATGATCTCTCTAAGACAAGCAGAGACAGGAAGTGAGAGGAAAACTGGATGGAGGTGATTGTACATGTGCTGGCCGCCACAGTGACCCAAGCTGTGCGTGGGCCGGTGAGCCGAGACACAACTTGTTACTGTGAACTCCCATGCTTCCTAAACAGATGGAGGGAGGCTTACACACACACATACACACACAGATGGCACACATGGACAATACACACAATGAACACACTAATTCATCTTAATTAATAGTCTTGTCAGTTGAACCGACACACCAAATTTATTGAATGTAAATGCCAACCTTTCCATACGGTCACATACATTCACCCAGATTCATTTACAGTGCCATCAGAAAGTATTTACCCACTCTCTTCATTTTGTTCCTGGTACACCTCCAGATTTTAACACATTTAAATTAAAAAAATTAAATAGCTAAACAGATTCAACACATGAATTTGTACACATCCAAGAATGTTCATTTCTTGGATTTTCAGTTTGAATCAGGTCCTGGTTTTAGCTGAGAATTTCAGAATATCTGTATTTTCCAGCCTGATCTCACATAAAATTCAGCAAATGTGTGCCAATTGTTCTTTAGCCAAAATCGGTATACATTGACCAAATTTGAAAACACTGCCTCCAGAGGCAAAAGCGGTAAGTATTTCAGAGCATATAAACAAGTGTGACATCCATTTATATCCAGGAGAGGTTGCCAGAAGCCAGTTGTAAAAATAATTGTTTTCTGCTGAGCAGGGTGTAAAATACTGAGGAGAAATGCTTATTTTATTTAATCTACCCCCAACCAAAACACAAATCTAACCGTAACCATTAATAGAGACAAAACGCAATGTTAGGGATAAAAATGCAACCTCATCATGCTCGTGATTGTTTATACAATCGTGATTACTTCCTTGTTTGAATGGGGAATAAACTGTGGTCTCCCATGCAACTGATGCAACGCGCTACCAGTCATGCCACGAGGGAAAGTAATTGTTTTTGAGCCGTTCCAAATATGTCCGATGGGAGATCGGGCATGTCAATGAGTTGGCATACTGTTGGCATACTGTACTGGAACTTTCGGAAACAGCATGCCGACTTCCCGTGTGATCATGTTGATTTTTCAGCCTGTTCTCATGAAAATTATGTGACAGTGGGGACATTGTGACAAAATTACATTACATGGTTTATTACATGTTTTGTGGCAGTTCCAAGGTGAAATATTCCTAGCCAAATGCGAGTTAAATGTTCTCCCAAACAGATGAAGTTTTTAAAGTTAATGCTATATGTTTTATATAAAGAAAAACTGACCTGCCTATCTTAAACGTAAACCTAACAGATGGTGTCATAAAAAGAAAATGTGAGTTAAAAAAATGCTATTGCTGAAGCATCAACCATTTTGTACTCGTACTCCAGTCCTTCATGTTGCAAGTGTAGCACTCTGTCAGTTGAGCTACCGTGCAATTAGATAACACTGAAAAAAGCTTGTAAATGTAGTTGTTTTAGTGTTAATTTCACCTCAAAAACTGCAGCAATACGTACAACAAGACACATAAAAATAATTTTGCAAAAACATAGGTAAAGAGACAGGATCATATGACAACAGGTTGGTATTTTTCCAAGCCATCATTAATTTTTTGCCATGTGATTTGGGTAATTGTTCTGCTGAAAAAAATTCATCTTTAACCTAAATGTAGATTGCTTGTTGAAAAAATAAAAAAAAGATCACACAGGGAATCGGCGTGTTAGTTCCGATGCTTTCCCACCCGATTTCTGACCCAAAGTGTCGAATTCTGGACAAGCAAAACCATATAGCAAATCTTCATGACCTGAAAATCGCCCATGTTGTGCCTTTCACATCACTTCCCTTCTGATATCTGGCTAGCAAGATATTACATTTGCAAAGAAGTAAGGGGATAAAAAAATGCTGTTTTGGTCTCAGTACTGATAGGGTTAGGATTAGGGTTGGGGTTAGGGTCAGGAGTATATTTACTGCTCAAATGTTTCCGAAAATAGGACGTGATGTGCCTTTCACATTGCATCCATTTAAAGAAGTAAGTTTTTGTGCTTGCATAGCATGTTGAGTAAAGGTGCACATGCACACAGCTGTAGTTCCATGCTGGGCCAATGGTGGGCAGTTTGGAAATTTTGAAAGCATAGAACGATTTACATTTACATTTTTTGTCTGGACTAAAGCTGGTTCTGCTCAAGGACTTGCCAGTATTTGACTCCATCCATGTTGCCCTAGCTGGCAAGAAGTGTTAATTTCTTCCCACAGAAAAGCAATCCTAGTGCATGATGGTGTTACCTCTGTGTTGGTGTGTATTTGGGCTGTGCCAGACACTTTGCTTTCAGGCCACAACTCAACAGTCCACAACATTTCCTTTCAAAGGGTTTCAGGTTTTGCACATGGTGTCTAGCAATCCTAACCCTATCAGTACTGAGACCAAAACAGCATTTTTTCCCTTATGTTCTAGCAATCACCAGGCAAGACTCAACGTTGGCCTTTCTCAGAAGTGCTTTCCTTCTAGCCATTCTCCCTAAAAGGCCGAAACTGTGAAGAGATTATTGATGTCTGGAGAGATTCTTCAAAATAAAAATCTCTGCAGCTCTGTTAGTGTTGTAGCTGACCTCTTTTGGACAATTGCCCTTCTTGTCCAGTTGCTTGGTTTAGCCTGATCGGAGTACTGTCTGTACTGTGCCATATTTTTTTCCATGTACAAACATGGTACATCTAAACAGTACTTCTAAGAAGGTTCAAAACTTTTCCAGTCTTTGATAACCAGCTTTTCCCCCCTCCAACAACTTAATCTTGAAGTTTCACTGGCATCTCCTTTGGTCTTTGTAACAGCTGTTGTTGTTGTTGTGAGACCTCACAAAATCAGTGATATTTATTGTGTAATCAAACAACTGAACACAGGAGGAAGTAAATTTGAGAAGAACACAGATACACCTTGTTAACACATGTAGTGTGAGTTCTCAAGATAATTGAATACGTCACTCAATTTAGGTAGTTAAAACAAAGGCAGGTGAATGTTTTTCCATTATCTAATTTTGCGAATTTAATTTTTCATTCATTCTGAACTCATCTAAGCGTTTTATTTTAGTTTTATAGAGAATAATTTCTTCAGGAAAAAATCCTATTTGAATATATTTTAATCTGACTGCAATTAAGCAGAATCAGAAATAATGTTAACCCTCTAAAATATGTTGAATTTGTTAATATCAGTTAACTACATAAACAATCAAATTAAATGTACTAGTTAACATTAACTAACACTGAACAATACTTATACAGCTCTTATTAATGTTGGTTAATGTTAATTTCATTAAATACATTTTTTATTTATAATATTTTTTTTATTGATGCATTATGAACTATGTGTGAACACTACAATGAACAGTTGTATACAGTCTTTATAATTTAACATTAACGAAGATGAAAACTGTCATGATTCACTGTTGTTTGCTTTGTGTTTCTCCCCTGTCATCTGTTCCTCCCGGACTACACTTCCCATAATTCCCTGCCCTCATCACTGCCAGCTGTCCTTGATTGTCCTCACCTGTGTTTCATTAACTTATTAGTCTTTGTGTATATATATATGCCATGATTTCTGTTCAGTCCTTGTCAGTTGTTATGTGTTTTGATCTCCTGTGTATGACCAGTGCACTTCGTGAATGTTTCTTTTGTTCCTGTGTTTACCCCGTTATTTTGTACTTTGTTTACTTCACTTCATTAAACTCTTTTTAGCCACACTTAGATCCAGCGCTCATTACTTCCTTCCTAATATTATGTCAACCGTTACAAAAACACTTTACAATAAAGTTTAATTTGTTATCATTGTTCAGCTAACATTGAACAGTACTTTGACAACATTTATTTATCTTAATGTTTCTATTTCTATATATACTAATATATTTTTCATATTTAAAGTGTGTAAGCTATTATTATTTAATGCAATTTGAACTAGCATGAACTAACAATGAACAATAATATATTTATAAATTAACATTAACCAAGATTGATACAGTATATGCAGTAACACTTTACAATAACATTCCATCTCTTAACATTATTCAACTACATTAGTTAACATTAACAATCAAAAATACTTTTACAGCATTTATTAATCTTGGTTACAGTTATTTCAACATATACAAATACATTTTAAAAGCAAGTCACTGTTAGTTCATGATATAATCCATAATGCATTAAATGTTGCTAGAACCTCATTATAAAGTGTTACCTCCACGATAAATAAACTGTGTACTAAATATTGTTCATTGTTAGTTCATACCATAAGAATTTAGTAATGTAACAAATAAAACCTTATTGTAACATTTTACCAAAATAATGATTGGGATTGAAGGCACTGTATGCCAGACGAGCAGGCTGGAGAATATAATACTGCTTATGTGTTTGCGTGCGTCAGTGTGTTTGTGCTAGCCAGACAAAGCAAGAGCCAGTGATAGGGGTTCTGGGGTAGATCAGAAAACACAAGAGGCAAACAAATGCTTTTCTAAACAGCATTCTCTATCAGCCCTGCAGTCCTGACCACTCCACCACCACAGGGGTAAACTTGTTGCCATGACCTGGACTTTAATAACGATGTCTCGTCCACCATCCAGGGTCAAGAGACCCTTTAGAGTTCAAGCACACTGAGGTAGGAGAGCTCTTGCTGCTGCTCCCTGCTTTGAGCCCTCACTGGCCGACAAAGTTTAATAATCCACATTAGATGCTCCAGTGGTGCTGGTGTCTACTGGGGCCCACAGTCGATTGACTGAGATAAACCCTCTTCATACACAGAGCCACACTGTGTGATTGACAGCCATACTGTTGTAGTCCTAGCTTTTTTGGGCCTACATTTGTGGTGCGCAGTGGGCAGTAGTTTTGCATGCACATCTGCACAGGTTGGGGGTAATCATGGGGTTTCGACTTACATCTGTAGGTGGCAATATTGAGTGTGGAAGGATTCATATACTGGAAGTTAGAAACACAGGAGGTTTAGACAGAGGTTGATGCCATGGTTATAGGGTCAACTTTGAAATTTGCTATGTCCAACTAAAAGTCTATTCAATTCAGATAAACCTGGTTTCCCTATCTGTCACTCACTCAATGTTGTGTCGATGTAGTGACACTAGGGGTCACTCTTGGGAGCCCAAGACACCTCTGGTCTTTGATAATAGGCCAATTAAAATTGGCGAGTGGTATTTGCATTCCACTCACCCGGACATACGGGTATAAAAGGAGCTGGTATGCAACCACCCATTCAGATTTTCTCTTCGGAGCCGAACGGTCGATGCTCACTGAGCTGAATTCCCACGGCTGTTCATTCACCTCTGCTGGATCTGACGGCGCATTTCAGCAGCTTCTCCCCCCTCTGCACTGTTGCACTGCAGAGAACGCCACTGGGCGCTTCGGCAGAAATAAAAGAGTATATTTCTCTAAAAGAGTATATTTCTCGAAAAGAGCGGCACACACGGAACATCTTTTTAAAGACGTGTCTTTTTAAAGATGCCTTTCCATTTGTGTGTTATTCCTGGTTGCGCTCGTTGTCTCTCGCCCTCTGACAGCCACGATCACTGTCTTTCATGTCTGGGTGCTGCTCATATGGAGACAGCGTTCGTGGATGGGTCATGTACTCATTGCGAGAACATGTCCATGGCAATGATGCGGTCGTGGCTTACCTTCGTAAGAAAGCAAGCCACCCCAGAGGCTCCCCGCCTCAGTCCTTCTACCCACGGGTATGAGGCCAGCGCGGCTAGCACTGGGGGCGATTTGGGGACCCCAATGGGACCACCTCCACCGGGTATCACCCCACAGACCTCCCATTACCCAGCTTGCTCGTCTGCCCCGATCGGGCTTCCAGATGAGTCCGCTGGCTCGTCTCACAGTGAGTTTGACCTCTTATTCGGAGCCCGTGAAGGTGATGAGCTCTCGAGTGCAGCATTGGAGAGTGGGCTCGTCCAGTCGGACGTGGAAGCCTCAGCTGGACTCCTCCCTTCGGGTGTGGTCGCCCAATCACAGGCTGACGCGGAGATGATGACATGCTTTCCCGGGCAGCCGCGAGTGTCGGGCTAGAGTGGAACCCTCCGCTCTCCCCTGAACCCTTGCGGCTCGATGATTGGTTCCACGCCCCGCTCCCATTCCTTTCTTCCCGGAAGTGCATGAAGAGCTGACAAGGTCATGGGAGGCATCTTTTACTGCCCGGTCCCGATCTTTCAGCTTCCCCGCCCTCACTACCCTCGATGGTAGGGCAGCCAAGGGCTATTCGGCAATCCCCCCAGTGGATAAGGCGCTCGTGGTGCACCTATGCCCGCAGAGCGCCGCCACCTGGCACGGGTGCCCAAAGCTCCCATCCAATGCCTGTAGGTTTACGTCGTCCCTTACGGCCAAAGCCTACGGTGCCGCTGGACAAGCTGCCTCTGCTCTGCACGCCATGGCTCTCCTGCAAGTCCACCAAGCCAAGGCGCTAAAGGAACTGCACGAGGGTAGTTCCAGCCCGGGATTGATGCAGGAGCTGCGCTCGGCAAACGACCTCGCTCTCTGGGCAACGCAGGTCAAGGCGCGGTCTCTCGGGTGGGCGATGTCAACCTTGGTGGTCCAGGAGCACCACCTTTGGCTCAACCTGGTCGAGATGGGAGAGGCCGACAAGGCACGGTTCCTTGCTGCCCCCATTTCCCAGGTTGGCCAGTCTGGCGACACCGTTGAGGACTTTGCCCAGCAGTTCTCAGCGGTGAAGCAGCAGACGGAGGTTATTCAGCACATCCTGCCCCGGCACAGCTCAAGATCCCTGCACCGGCTCTGCCGCAGCCTGCCCCTGCGGCCCGGCCCCTGCGTGGAGCCCACTGCAGGAAGTAGACGCCACCCGTCTCGCGGCCGCCACAAACCCGCGAACGGCTTTGAAGTGCCCCTGAGACGGGCGGCCCAGGGACGACGAATCCCGCTGCTCTGGAGCTGGTCAGCAGACCACTCCATCCCCCAGTGGAGGGCCGGGAAGAAAATCTTTTGTTACCTTTGCATTTAATTGCGCCGCATGCCCAAGTGGCTGCGGTACCCAAGAGTTCAGCAAGAGTGGTTTCCTTGTTCCCTGGGTCACATACCCGGTGTGCACAGTCGTCATCACGACTACCGTCCACCACTCCATTTTGGCAGGTTTGGCGCACCAGCGGCAGTCTCCCCACCCCTGAGCACCCAGCTGTGGCACAAATCTGCCTCCGATGTGACAGTCTCCACGGATCACGAGGACAGACATCTTCCGGGGGGTGGTCACAAGGAGCCAGGTAAGTACTTTGATGTCCCTGAACTCAGCACGGCCACGACGGCAGCGTGGCACCTCAGGCTTCGCCCCACCACGAGGCCCCACCCGCCGGTATGTCCGACTAGATTGTCCCTCCGGCCGAGATGAAGAAGGGGTTTTACAGCCCCTACTTTGTTGTACCGAAAAAAGGCGGTGGGTTGTGGCCAATCTTGGACCTGTGAGTACTGAACCGGGCTTTACACAGACTCCCATTCAAGATGCTGATGCAAAGATGCACTCTAGCGAGCATCCGGCATCAAGATTGGTTCGCGGCAGTAGACCTGAAGGACGCGTACTTCCACGTCTCAATTCTACCTCGACACAGACCCTTCCTGCGGTTTGCATTCGAGGGTCGGGCGTATCAGTACAACGTCCTCTTTTTCGGTCTGTCCTTGTCCCCTCATGTCTTCACGAAGTTCCCCTGGACGGGACGCGGAAGGCTTAAGCGGTCCACCACCCACGGCGGTAGACACGATCACTCAGGCTAGGGCCCCCTCTACGAGGCGCCTGTATGCCTTTAAGTGGCGTCTGTCCCCTAGAGATGCGTAGTTGGATCAGTGCTTTCCTTCCTGCAGGAGAGGTTGGAAGGGCGGCTGTACCCTTCCACCTTGAAGGTGTATGTAGCCTCTATAGCGGCACACCACAACACAGTGGACGGTAAGTCCTTAGGGAAGCACAACCTGATCATCAGGTTCCTGAGAGGCATCAGGAGGCTGAATCCCTTCAGACCGCACCTCATTCCCTCATGGGACCTCTCTGTAGTTCTTCAAGGTCTACAGTGAGCCTCCTTTGAGCCCTTGCAGTCAGCTGAGCTTAAGGCACTCTCTTTCAAGACTGCCCTCCTGACTGCGCTCACTTCCATCAAGAAGGTAGGAGAACTGCAAGTGTTCTCTATCAGCGAAACATGCCTGGAGTTCAGTCCGGGCTACTCTCACGTGACCCTGACACCCAACCGGGCTATGTGCCCAAGGTTCCCATGACCCCTTTTAGGGACCAGGTGGTGAACCTGCAAGTGCTTCCCCAGGAGGAGGCTGACCCAGCCCTGATGTTGCTGTGTCCAGTGCGTGCTTTACGCATCTATTTGGATCGCACACAGAGCTTTAGAGTCTCTGAGAAGCTCTTTGTCTGCTTTGGTGGACAGCGGAAAGGAAGCACTGTCTCCAAGCAGAGGATCGCCCACTGGCTCATTGATGCCATAACAATGGCATATCACGCCCAGGACGTGCCATCCCCGGTAGGGCTACGGGCCCATTCTACCAGGGGTGTAGCAGCCTCCTGGGCCTTGACCAGTGGTGCCTCTCTAACAGACATTTGCAGAGCAGCGGGCTGGGCAACACCCAACACTTTTGCAAGGTTCTACAATCTCCGGGTGGAACCGGTTTCATCCTGTGTAGTGGCATGCACAAGCAGGTAAGTCCGGGACAGCCGGCCGGGTGTATCACTTGCGCATAACACTTTTCACCTCCCCTGAGCTGAAGACGTGCGCCGTTGACTCCCAGTAGTGTTCACAAACTGTGTTCCCTGGTTGATTTCTTTCAAGCCCTGTGGCAGACGAGTTTACAGAGAAACTCACTGCTGGCTCAGTACACGTGCTAACTAAGCCCTGTACTGTGGTAGGTGCACCGCATGTGCTGGTTCCCCATAGGTAACCCCATGCGATGTATATCTTCTGCTAATTCGTTTCCCTTTTGGTAAACTGCATCTTCCTTGGGCAGAGGCCCCTCTGCCCCAGTCACCATGCTTGTAGTAACTCCTCCACCGTAGGGTAGGACCTACCATGGGACTTCTCCACATGGCATACTTCCGACAAAGCTCGGCAAGACCATGTGACGTATTTCCACTTAAATACCCCCCCCCCCCCCTGGGCAGGGTGTGGTCTCCGCGGTGTCTTCTCCTTGGGAGGGACACCCCCCCGACTAGACCTGGTGGCGCCAGTCGGTTAATTCCCTTTTTTTTTGGGAAGAGGGAAAAAAATGGGATAAGAGGCCACGACTGGTCTAGCCCATCTCTATCTTTTGGGTAGTTGACTTGTCCCCAAAGGGCCATTCGACACTCATAACAGTGTTGGGGGAGGTTACATGTCAGCCTGGTGCGCTGGCTACGAGGCACACAGTGGTCTGCCCGTCACACACCGCCATTTCACGTAACACAGTTCAGCCAGTTGTGGCTTTTCGTATAGGGACCCCTAGTGTCACTACATCGACACAATGTCGAGTGAGTGACAGATAGGGAACGTCCTGGTTACTTGCGTAACCTCCGTTCCCTGATGGAGGGAATGAGATGTTGTGTCCCTCCTGCCACAACGCTGAACTACCCACTGAAATGGTCGGGACCTTGTCTCGGCTCCTCAGCACAAAACCTGAATGAGTGGTTGTATACCAGCTCCGTTTATACCCGTATGTCCGGGGGAGTGGTATGCAAATACCGCTCGCCAATTTTCATTGGCCTTTTATCAAAGACCAGAGGTGTCTCAGGCTCCCAAGAGTGACCCCTAGTGTCACTACATCGACACAACGCCTCGTTCCCTCCATCAGGGAACTGAGGTTACTCAAGTAACCAGGACGGTCTTCACCATCGAAGGTATCAGTGATGCTGATATCTAGAGAACAGAGTGGCCGATAGACTGATATAATTCAATATATATGATATCACACACTTAAATATGATTATATATGTAGTTGGTGGGTTGCAAAGAAACAACACAGGATATAAAAATATCTTTTGGGGTTTTATTCTGATGGCTGTTTATTAAAAAGGAAAATAAACAGTGGTCGATGGGGTCATATGATATAAAAAGGGAAAAAATAAAATATAAGAAAATTTAATACAAAAATGAAATACGGTTCAAAGAAATATGGTAGAGACTAATGTCAAAAGAAAATACAAACAAGGCATTAGCCTACCCATATGCTTCAGCATACATCACCTTAATGCATGCTTATATCATCACAGCATTTTATACATTTAAGTATTTGCTCAAACAACTCAAAGCATCTTATGCATACACAACACATGCTTAAACGCTCTTTAAGGATATATGTATATAACAGTTTAAAACAGTACAATTCTCATTACACATGTTCACTTAAATGGAAAACACTGGGCTATAAATTATTAAATGAGATATGATTAATACTAAATTTACATGACTAGTCCTCAAACAGTCCAAAACACTCAATTTTAACATGCAACTCTTCTAAACACATATCTAATGCAATTTATAAGCATTTTGTGTAAAATCTGATATTTACCCAAAGAACTCCCAGGGTGCTTTCACACAAGCACTTTTGGTGCGCACCCGAGTCTGCTTGAAAAGGTGGTCTTGGGTATGGTTCATGTGAACTCCGGGGCAGTTTGCTGCTAATATGAAAACAATCATACCAAATTGTGGAAGTGAACCGCTGTTGATGACATATATTTTGTGTCTTTGCAGGCTTGTGTGTTGTGTCTAAATAAATCACCTTCAGGGAGCAGCTTGTGTCTAAATAAATCACCTTCAGAGAACAGCTCACATTCTTGACATCTCTTGCAATGTATCCGCGGGCTCGCGGCAGACAAATGCAAAAATTCTTCACATCACTGCACATTCAATGCATCTGTGGCAGACAAACATAATTGTTGTTTTGTGCATGAAAAGTTTTGGTGGTAAATCCAAAGGGATGTATACTTAAATAACACAGTGATGTATTGTCTGAATTGTTGTAATTCCTGAGAATGAAGAAGTCAGAGATATGGTGAAATTCCTAGATGAGCTCTTCCCGAGTCTGCTCGACATAACAGGCCATAAGCTGGAAATCGAGCGAGCTCACAGAGATCCGGCTCGGAGATCGGATGAGGGAGACAGGCACCGATCAATTCTGGCCACATTTCTGAGATTGTCCAATAAAGATCTCGTGTTACATGAGGCGAGGAGTAAAGGAAGGCTTTCTCAGAAGAACTACAGCATTTTCTTGTTCCCAGACTTTACGAATTCGACAAGAGAGAAACATGATCGATTCAAGGAATGCAAGAAAGAATAGATCCTAAGGATGGCAGCAAAATATTTACATGACCACAACAAGCGATATCTTTCATAAAATCAATGGACTGAGGAAGTCATGGTGTGTTTCTCATGTTGCAGCCAAGTGAGCTTGACTCACTGAACATTCACTTGACCGTCTGAGGAAGATAGGTGCCTTATTTGTTTCTTTTTGTGTTGGTTCTGCCTAGCGGCAGGAGTCTGTTTTGTGGAATAACACTCCTTCAAGAAACTTTTACATCGATGGAGGGTTGCTTTGCAATGAAGTTCCCGGCCAGTTTGAGAAAAGATGCTAAGGATGGCCATAGAGTGTTTACTTGTCCCCAACATGCGATATCCTTCATAAAGTCTATGGAATGAGTGAGTCATTGTGTAGCGCTCGCTTTAAAGCCTAGTGGACTTGGCTCACTGAACATTCACTTGATGGTCCGAGGAAACTGGGAGCCTGTTTTGTTCCTTTTTGTGCTGGTTCCGCCTAGCGGCTGGAGTTTTCTTTGTGGAATAACACTCCTTTGGGATAGTTGTGGATGAATCTGCACGTTCCTTGTGTTTATGCCTCCTATTGGCTGGAGTTTGTTTTGTGGAGTATTTTTTGCAGGACATTGGAAGGATTAGGTCATCTGCTGCACTCATGAACAGCCGGCTCACTGAGCATTAATTTGACTGTCTGAGGAAACTGAACAGCTTTTTTTTTGTTTTTGTGCTGGTTCCACTAGCGGCTGGAGCTTGTTTTGTGGAGGAACACACCTTCGGGACAGTTTTGTGAATTAATCTACAGTGTCTTTGTGTTTATTCTACCTATTGGCTGGAGTTTGTTTTATATATTTTCTTCTGTTATGTAATTCTGTCTCACAAATTAGTATAGAAACACCAGACTTGAGAAATTCGATGGCAAAGATGTCGCAGGGTCTCTCGTTGGCGAACATGGACTGTTTGAGTTTAGATGGATGGACGCCAGTTGGTGCTGTCATGCATGGGGTTAATGCACACGTTTTTCTTTTTTCTGTTTGTTTGGTTCGGGGGGAAGTTGGGGGTTTGACCGAATATATTTTTTCTCATATGTCAAAATGTCAAATGTTAATATGAGTGGATTGTCTCTCTCCACATGGAATGTGAATGGATTGGGGCACCCCATAAAAAGAAGGAAGGTTATTTCTTTTCTTAAACGAAATAAAATGATGTCGTTTTTCTTCAAGAAATGCATCTTTCCCCGCAGGAAGCTTAAAAATTTGGGAAGATATGGGGTGGACATGTTTTCTTTAGTGCTGGCTCAAGTAAGAGCAGGGGAGTCATTACATTGATAAGTAAACATCTACAGTTCAAATGTCTCAAACAGATTAAAGATAAATTAGGAAGAGTCATTATAGTTTTAGCAGAAATTCAGGGACAAAGGTTGATTTTGGCTAATAATTACGCACGTAACACTGATTATCAGGGTTTTTTTATAGATCTTGAAGGGATGTTGCAAGCCGCTGGCACCCCTCATGATATAATATTGGGAGGAGACTTTAATCTATTGATGGATGCAGTCCATGATCATAGTGAAACAAAAGTGTGTAAGCCCCATAGAGCAAAATAGACTCTTCACAGGATGTGTAAAAATCTTGGTCTTACAGATATTTAGAGACTTTTAAATCTGGTAGGGACTATACATTTTTTTCATCAGTCCATAAGATTTATTCTAGAATAGATTATTTTTTATATATATATCTAAGTCCCTCATTTCATCTGTTGTTGATTGCTCAACTGGAAACATTTTACTCTCAGATCACGCCCTGGTGTGTTTAGAGGTGTTGCCACATACGGAGAAAAAGAAATCATAAAGTTGGCGCTTTAATGTATCCCTTTTGCAAAATCCTGAATTCACACAGATGCTAAAGACTGAAATCAGTGTTTATATGGAGACCAGCTGGTCCTCAGTATCCTCTGTGGGCATGGCTTGGGAGGCACTTCAGGTGGTTATTAGGGGTCGGATCATACAGTATGCCTCATTCATCAAAAAATCCAAAGCACGAGAACTCTGTTAAAAGTGTTAAAAGTGCCGAGGCAGAGCTGAAGCGCCGAATGTCATCTGATGGCCTCAGAGAATTGACCCGATTGAAATACAGATATAATACTATTTTGTCGCAGAAGGTGAAGTTTTGGTTATTCAGGGCAAGACAGTCATACTTTGAGTCAGGGGACAAAGCAGGGAAGCTTTTGGCTCTTTCCCCATTATTGTTCTGTCTTGCCCTGGAACCATTAGCAGCTGCGATAAGAAGGGAAGATGATTTTCCAGGGGTGGTGGCGGGAGATGTATTTTATTATTTGTCTCCGACCCCACTAGATCTATGCTTTGCCTCCACAGAATTATTAATTCCTTTTCTAATTTCTCAGAGTCAGTTGGTCTAAATCCGAAGCTTTGGCTCTGACAGCATACTGCCCAGTAACGGCTTTCCAGCCGGGTGCCTTCCAGTGGCCCAAACAGGACATAAGTATTTGGGCATTATATTCCCAGAAAATGTGTCTGATTTAGTTAGAGTTAGAGTTAGAATTTTCATCCCTTAATAAAAAGGTTTTCGAGAGATGTGGGCAGGTGGGCTTCATTACATTTATCTATGATTGGAAAGGTTAATGTTATTAAAATGAATTGTATTCCAAACTTTAACTACCTGATACAATCTCTCCCTGTAGATGTTCCCCTCTCTTATTTTAAGCAATTTAATAGGAGTGTTGAGATCTTTTGAAAATTTGGTTCAACATTTTGGGATTCCCAGATCTCAGTTCTATAGATATTTACAGCTGCGTCACCTGCTCTGTATTGTTTTTGGGAGTAGCATACACCCCCCTAAAGTGGCAGATACTCCGGGAGAGGTGATTACTGCTTTTAAAAAAGGTCATGAGGCATCAGTGTATGACTCCCTGCTAACCCAGTGTCTGAGGGACGGAGCTCTAACTTCTATCAAGAGATTATGGGAGAAAGAATTAAACTTGGTATTGGAGGAGGGAGTGTGGGCTACGATTCTAAAAAAGGTTAAGTTTGTATCTAGAGATGCAAGAGTACACTTTATGCAATTCAAGATTTTACATAGATTCTATTGGACCCCCTCTAGATTGTATAGGCTTGGTCTTAAAGACACACCCACCTGCTGGCGATGCCAATCGGAGGATGGAGACACAATCCATGTTTTTTGGGGGTGTGTTAAGATCCAGGGGTTTTGGTTGAGAGTTCAGAGTTTTGTATGTGACGTCTTGGGCACTCGGGTTTCATTTTGCCCCAGACTCTGTATTTTGGTAGATGGGGTGGTCATCAATTTGGGGAATAAACATGTGAAGGATTGGGTTCTAACCAGTTTTATGGTCACCAGACAGGTGATTTTGAGGGGTTGGAAGTTGGCTGGAGCGCCCCCATTTCAGGAGAGGTGCTCGGAGATGGGGAGGGTGGTGGCTTTCAAAGAAGGGTCATATAGAAGACTGGGGAATTTGGATTTATTTGTTGGGAAATGGGGTAGATACTTGGCATTCTTGGAGGGTTCTTGGGGTGGAACAGTGGAGAGAGAGGGGTAGTTGTTAATGTGTGTGATTTTTATATCTTTTGGATTTGTTTTTGTTTTCTTTTGTATGTGCTCATATATGGAGGGGAGGGTGGTAGTGGGAGTTAAAAGTTGATTCCGTGTATTTATGTTTTGCTTTTCTGTGTTTGAATAAAAATGTTATTCATAAAAATAGAAAGCCTATACTAAACCATAGCATCAAAAGCTAGCGGTTAGCATCCTGTGGCCTGTTAGAGTAGGATACAGCTTGTGTTTGAATGAACTTGAAATAATTTAACCCTTTAACTTCTCAAACTTTAAACACAATTTTTGTCTCTCTCTTATGTATTTTATTCAATTTTCCTCCTCTCCATTATATCATCACACAAATTACTGTCTCTCAATGAACAATTGAGTTTAAGCTGAGTTTGGAGAGCCGATTAAAATTTATCTTTTCTTCACATTTCCTTTATTACCACTTTTATCTATTTTTGATCAAAGCTTAACTACTTTAGATAATAATAAATCTAAAGCAGTGTAAGTTTACAGAAAACTTACTGCTGTGTATCATTCCTATTATTATCTACCACCCACCAGTTCCAGCTTATTTTAATTACTTATTGGCTGTTTTTTATTTTATTTTGAGGTGATCTGTCTCCCGTGGAGGGCCCCCACCTGGGTAGTATCAACTCAACCCCCAGGCCCCACAGTATAAGTCTCTATCCACTTCCCCATTGTAGAATTTTAAATTGACAAAATCCCTCCAATAAAAAATTTCTGTTACACAATCACAGTCAACGAGCACCAAGCCTCAATCAGAATCCCTGATATTGCCATTAAGCATAACAACAGAACATTTATTGGTGGATTTTGCTCATTAAGTCTTTGTTTATTTTCCATTTTATTTTAAATTCTCTGTCTCCCTCTGACTTTTCTCTCCTTACTGTTTACAGTCTAGAGACCAATCCTGTTGAACCACCGATAATTCTGTTTAAAATATTTTTCATCAATAAATGTCATCTTGAAATGTCAAATCATTAACCAAATTTTGTGTTCTTCCTAGTCTACCCTCACGCAATCACTCTATTTGTATTATCAATGCAATCCAAATTCCGGCATCCAAACGCAACCACATCTGGAAATAAATTGCAGAGTGAAGCGCTAGGTAACCCTCACTGCCCTCGAATGTGCCTTTGAGGCATCTGTGGTAAGCAGTTCAACTGTACCACATAAAACTGGTGTATGTTGTCAATCCTGCCAGATTGAAAATAAATTTAATCACACTTCACTAGTTGCCCAAATTCACTGAAACAACACTTAGCTGTTACTACCCTTCATATGTGTCACCACACACTGAAGCCAACACCTAGCTGTAACACTACACCTAGGCCCTTAACCCTGTGCAGATCTGCGTCAGCTCTCTCCCTAGTTTTCCACTACTTCAGTGACATGTTGTGCCAACATGTCACTGAAGACTGACCCCACGGCCCACTGGAAAGATTTGGATGTGGGACTAAATGTTGTGCTGGAAAAAATAACCAGCTCCCTGGCTCACAACCTCATAGGCCAGATGAAACTGAGCGACAAGAACGCCACCCATCTGACACAGGAAGTAAACGATCTAAAGCTGTAGTCCACAACGACCCAAAAGGTGCTAACGCATGCCATGTACCGCATAGACCAACTAGAAGATCGACGCAAGGGGTCCAAGATCAACGCAAGGGCTCCAAACAACTTGAACAAGAATCAATGAGAGAAATCGAATGGATCCGGGAAGCCCTGATAGCTGCCAAGCACAGAGAGTAGCAGGCTAAAGCCGCCCAAGAGGACCTGGAAAAGAAACTCCAGCACAACGAAGTGCAACTGGAAAAAGCCAGGTTTGATGTAAAAGACATAAACTCTCGCAACAAGGCCTTAGAAGGCCATCTGGAAATGTCCAGAACTGAAGTTGAAACCCTAAGCCAACAAATTGACCTCACTAAAGATGAGCTTGACATGGTCAGAGACAAACTGAAACACTCTTATGAGTTAAGGCAAGAGCTTAATATGGACAGGCATCCCATAACAGTACCCCTGTTCAACAAAGCAGCATCCTCCATCCAAAAGCTGCCATATAAAGAAAGAAACAAGGAACAGCATAAAACATCACCAGCCCTCTTCCAAGAACCCCTCGCCAACAACAGTAAAAGGGTAAACATCCCAACGAACCCTGAAGCAGCACCTGGAATGTATTTTAAAGACCTCGACAAGCTTCCAAGGAACATTGACAAGTTCATGCCAAATCCTGCTGAGGGTCACGATGTCCATGCTTACCTGTGTGACATAGACTTCCACCTGAATACGAGGCCCCAGATGACTAACAGAGAAACTTTCTACCTACTATTGATAACATCCAGTCTTGAGGTGCAGAGTTTTCTTGACAGACAGTCAGACCACACAAAGTCTGACAACCAACTTCTAAGAGAGGCCCTGATTAAAGAATTTTCAGACCCAGAGTCTGATAAAGAACTGTTTATCACCCTGAACACCAAACAGGGTTGGAAAGAGACCATCCAAGCCTACTACCATCGACTATGGCAAGCCTACTTCAAGTCCCAGAACGAACCTGAGATGGAAGAAGAAATCAACTTCAAAACCATCTTCCTCTGAAACCTGCATCCTATGGTGAGCTATCATCTAGGAGTCACAGCCTGTCCTCACACAATGACCGCTCAACAACTGCGTGACTTAGAACATAAGGCTTATGTTAAACAAAGAATTGCCTCAAGAAAGGCCCCCAAGGCATCGTCAGTCTCAAGCCTTACCTCTCAAAACCAAGGGCTATCATTAAAAGATATGTGGCATCACATCAAAGCCAGGTTCTTCAGCTTAGAGCAGAGTAAACCCCATGGCAATCAAGAGTGTGACCCCCACATCAGTGCCAGACCCAGATGTATGTCCAACCACTGGGAGAAACTGTGGAACAAACCACATCCCTTAAGCCATCCAAGAGAAAGGACGACATGGGAACCCAGATGGATGTTTAAAGGCAACCGATGGTGAAAACCATTTCAACACTGTGCAGACAGACACAGAACTGAGCCTGCAGAAGGACAAGATAAGCCACCAGCAGAAGACTCACCAGAACTGCTGAAGCTACTCACAGCATTCTTCAAGCAGAATCCACCCAAAGCCGACCATAAAGTCAACGACAGGAATACAGGTGCCAGGCACAACAGTGACCAACACGGCACCAGTTTATGGACAAAAAACTTAGCCATTAGCCTTAACCTCAACCACATCCTAATTCACAATATGACAGAAACTCAGTCATACAGCAGCTCATGACAAGTCATATACGGACAACAAGAACTGTGTGAAAGACTGCCATGAACTGTGGCTTCATCAGCACCCACAGCCACCTAGAGGATCCAGATTAGCCAAGACACAAAGCGCCAATCTTCAAATGGGTCCACCGATATCAAGTCGACAGACGAGTGCTCTGAAATCCCAGAAAGGGGGGAGCTTGAAACAATGTGACACAGTTTAAAACAGTCTTACACACAGCTAAAACAGTCTGAAATAGTTCTAACTGTTCTTACAATACACCACTAACACATCCAACCACTTTAGGAAAATATCAAACTGTTTTCCGCTTAGGCAAAGCACCCGACATTACTTTAAGGTACCTGAAAACCCTAGCTACCCTACACTAAGTTCATACTAAGTACACACTAACCACTCAACACTGGTTATTTTAACTTACCACACATTATCATAGGAAACACTCAGATTCCTCTTCAATAGGAAAAATGCTAAAGCTAATCTAATTAGACAGCAAGAAAGTCAATGGCACTACATCAGGATTGACTCCTTATGCTTTTCATTCACGAGCCACCATGAATTCATAGAGCATTCAGAAAACCTCATGCAAATAAGACATTTATCCGTGATATGCCATGATAGTGTGGACAAGAAACAGTCCCAACTAAATTGAAGGAACTTACTGCGTTATGCTACACAACTGAACCATGTGGATCAATTTCCATAAGAAAGTAATCCTTCAATTTTATGACTTAGCCTTTCTGTAGTTCCCGAGTGAAGAGTGTCAAACTAAGCTCAGTCTTTCTTGTTTTAAATGGATACTCTTTCACCCTTGGTTCTGAATCATGACAGAAACAAGGTGGAAGGAATTCACCTAACTGAGCTGACTCTAACTGATTCAATTTCACAAACGATTGCTCGTATTCATGATGATTCCCCCCAATCAAATCGAAATTACTCTTTACTGGTTTCCGAACCACTAAGAATAATTAAAGATGACTCTAAAACCCAAACAATCATAGAAGAGTCCAAATAACTCCAAAACATCTCAAGATTCATCTGAACTTTAGAACACCTACTGCATAATTCATTATTCTGCACCAGTGCTTCAGCTTTGATGGAGGTATTGTCTTGTTGTTTGTTTGTGTTTGTCTGCTTCTTCTACCTATGTTCCAGAGATCGTAAATGCCCATATTTCGGCCATTACCGCTTGAGGGGGTAAATGTAGGATCTTATGGGCAGAACAATTAACAATTGCTATGCTGAATGACTTGAATCCAGGATGTAAACTGATATTTTCCTTCCAAGTTATTAAAACTAAGACACAGAGGCCAGCAGTCACACTGAAATTCCTAAGGGCAATAAATGTAAAGACTCTGCCAAAGATGGTGCCTTAAAGTCTGAACAAACCTTGTGTAAGAATGCACATCTGTTAATCTTAACTATTGTCTGAACAAAGGACACTTTTCAGGGTAGCACATAACCTTCCTTCAGACCCCTCCTCACTCATGTTATAAATCAGGAAATACCCCCACACTTAATGGTTATCACATGACATCTCGACCATCTGCAAGAGACTCTCCCAAGAAACCTCAGATGGATCTTATTTCCATGCTCCAAAGCCACAGACTGAACTGGCCTAGCTTATCCTGCAACTGTAAATAGGATATATCAACAGAATCCATGAACATTTCACACAAAGTCACAGTACTTTGCTGATTTAACCCTCTAAAATGCACAGAATCTACCTTTTTGTACCAAAATGTACACAATACCTAGCCTTGCTAGATAATTCTGAAAATGATTTTATGACCTGTAATCACTTTTCTAACTAATAAATGAATGATTATAATCTTTAATTTTTAATCTTGTCATATCACTAGAAAGGTAACCATTCATGATAAGCACATCATGTTTACTATCGTTGAGATTCTTTCTGCATTTCATGAATGTTTATGTTAATAAATATTTTATATATTCAGTTGTATCCGAGATATAAAAGGTCATGATTATAACATGTACTTTTTTGAGTGGGAATTTTAAGAGGCCTTTAAACAAAGGATCATTAATCACCTTCAGAAGGAGGGACAGAGAGATGATCATATGGTATCTAAAAAGACACTTCCGATCGGCTCAAGACACCTTTGGGGTACGGCCAACCTCAACTCAACAAAACCTCCCCGCCTAGAACGAACACTCTCTTCATCCTCTTGTTTATTCTTTCTCCACACACTTGCCTATTCCTCTCTTCGCTTCGGCGCCCCTCTGCCCAAGTTCTGCACAATGTAGAGTCCAGGAAAGTTTGGAACGTAAAGTTCTGAGAAAGCTCTTTTTTTCTCTGTGCTATGACTCACACACATGACAGGGAGTCGCGAGTCACCCTTGCAGGAGGCCTCGCTTCAAGGCCCCGCCTCTTCATTCCAATCTATGATTTTAACAGAGGTCCAAAACATTGACGGAACAACCAGAACTTTCTACAAAGAGCCAAAGAACCAAAGCAATGCAAGGAAACGCAAGTACATCTCCAAACTTTCACTGAAAGTGCTGGTATCTTTTTAATATAATTTGAATAACCCGATTGCAAATCGAGGTAAACCAAATGAAGTATCGGTGGCTCTCAAGGCATTGTCTGTATATGCCTTGACTCCATAGTTCAATTTCTCTGTACAGATCATTTAATTCACCTTCTGTTTCAATTTACTCACCAAACTGTTTGTCATGTTTGTCTATGTGTTTAGATTAGCAATAAAGTCTTGTTTGTATTCAAAGATAATTTGACTGTGGTATATTTTGATAAATAATCTCGTCACTTGATTTTTAAAAGATCTGTGCTCCGAAGCTCAAACAATATTTCAAGATATTTGTGATGTTATTTTCAATAAGCCATGAGAATAGTATTACTCTAAAGAGTTAACAGATGTGTCATATCAACTCAGCGTGGCGGAGTGATTAGATGTACACCTTAATTCTTTCAATGAGTTAATTAATCATAATTCCCTTATTAAGCGAATTCCTTACATATAAATTGTGAGTGGATACAACGAGTCTGTTGTATTACATTTTTAATGGTGGAGAATTTTACTCAGTTTTCTAATCTGATCATTTGTCATTTATCCTTCTTATAATGGTGGTCGAATTCCATTATTCAATTTCCTACATATTATTGTTGGAGATATGCAAAGTCGCTAATTAAGGTATGCTGGCACTTTAATCCATACCATGTACATTTATACTACCAAAACTTCCCTGCACATATTGGCGTAGACATGCGGACAGTTTAATTTAATTCCTAACACATACTGTTCCTACAGTGAAGCTGATGTCTTCTTGAGTTGTTGCCTAGTTACAGTGGTAAACAGCTGCTGATTGTGCTCACGTTGATGAAGTAATCTGACTGCAGTTCGGACCCAAAAAATATTATGTGAACAGAGTCCATCAGGGGCACTGGGAGGGGGGAGGAAACAAACTCGTGTTCGGTCCAAACCAAGTGTGAAAGCACCCTCAAATGATAAACAAAACCGGGAGCTCTTTTGCATAACGTTTGTTTTCATGTCTCTAACACGAGAGAGTGCCAGAAAGCAGCTGTCGCAAAACTCCGGTGTTGCAAAAATCTGGTTCTTAAAGGGGACACATCCAATTTATGATAAGAGTTAAATTACATGAAATTTCTCCACTTGGCTACATGTATGAATTGGTAAAAATTTAATTTACTTTTATTTAGCAATATATTAACTGATTTTGTGCATTTTAGATGGTAGATAGCAGTTTCTTCTGGTTTCTGTAGACATCCCATTTTAATACTTTGTTCACATATAAAAGAAATTGTTAAAACTTTAATAAAATAAGGAAATAAAAACACAGCTTTGCACACATTAGTTTAATAACCATTGATAGTATGTGTGCATTAGCAATAGCATTTTCTCAGAAAAAGATAGAATAAAACTATTTGTACATACTGTACAGTGCACAGGGAATATGACATTAATAGCAGCAAATGATATAGTGCACTTGAAGTGCTTAGGCTTCAAAGTTGCTCTCTCATGCGGATCCATCGAGCAGCAATATCCTTCCGGTTTACACAACCCAGATCACCACCTGATTTTGTCACGGATTGTCGTGCAACATTCATGATTGAGAGGAACACATCAGTTTTGACACAGACTCATATAATTTGCACTTCAGAAGAAGCGCTATGTGCGCTCGACAGATATAAAAAGGAAGAAATCGCCGGATTTGCGAGTTTTGTGAGGTTTGTGAATTAAATCTTTGAAAGAAATTCAATCGTTTTGTTTAGATGATATACAGTATTTATTGACATTTGTCTTTTTATCATTAGACAAGACAGTAAAAAGTTACAGGGAACTGATGAGGAGAGATTAAAATATGAACTCATGTACGTCTAATGAGCGACTGTACTGTTTTAAAGAGACTGTGTTGTATTCCGGTCTATTATTGTGGAACTATATATGGCTGTGATTGGTCGTTTACATGCCTCGGACAGCTCTTTCATATGCCGGCGATTCTCAGACACAATCTCTTTGAGACACTGCCCTTCGGCAGGAGGCTACGAACCATCAGGACCAAAACCTCACACCACAGGAACAGTTTCTTCCCATCTGCAGCTGGCCTCATAAACAAGGCCTAGGACCCCCCTGACACTGTCTCTTATCCCACCTCCATAGACAGTACATGTTACATTAACATAGTTTCCACATCTGTCTTGCTTCAACTTACAGAACATTTATCTGGTCTATTGCAATTTTATAATACTCAAACTGTGAACCTTTCTGTGAACTGTGAACAGCTGTGAACAGTGAGCATTTGCACATTCTATGGTTCATATTCTGCACATATTTTGCACATCCCTGCACAACTGCACATACCTTGCACAACTGTACAGCTCCTTTATTATAACCACTCAGTTTACTTTTTCTCTATATATTGTGTCTTAAATATAGTTTATTATTTATCTTACTATGTTTATTGTTATTGTATGCATCAAACACCAAGGCAAATTCCTTGTATGTGAAAACTTGGCAATAAAGTCAATTTTGATTCTGAATTCCATGTAATGTTTAAAGGTGCTGTAGTGATTTCAGACTTTTTGCTCATTTCCTCTTCAACCACACAACCTCTCTCCAAATCACTGCCCTCCATAGACTCAAATTTATAAAATTAATCACAGGCAAAAAGTGTTTCTGATTAGCTAGTTTTTTATTGACTAAAAAAAAAAAAAAAACAGACCCATATCTACAGACCTATTTCAGTGATATCTGTTGTGGTATTCTAAAACAATTTTCTTTTCTTTTTTTTTTTTTTCTTATTTTTCCAAAACAGCACCCTTAAAGGGATAGTTCACCCCCCAAATTAAAATTATAATCATTTACTCTTCCTTTTGTCATTCTAAACTCTTATGGCTTTCTTTATTTTATAGAACACAGGGAGAAATTTTGAAGAATGTTAACAATACTCTTTTTTGCATACAATGAAAGTGAATTTCCTTTTGTGTTCCAGGGAAGATAAGACGTTATTGAGGTTTTTAACAACAAGAGGGTGAGTAAATGATGACAGAAATTTCATTTTTGAGAAAACTAACCCTATCATCTGGACAAAAGGTACAAAATTGCAAGCAGACATTTCTAAATAAGCAATTTCAGTTATTACTATTTTTACATAATGAATTGAATTACATTAAAACTCTGCAACACAAAAGGGTCCTTTACTTATACAAACTCCATAACTGACATAAATGCAGGCAATATCAAATTAAACTAGATTAGGCAAAACCAATTACCTCTTGTTCAAGGAGGCTTTTCTTCTAGTAGAAGACTAAAGAATAGATGTATGATTGTGACTTAAACTGTGTCTGTTGGACTGCTGCGCACATTTCCTCAAAGGTCTTCGGCTGGCATTCAATCGTATTGTTACTTGCATTTTGCTCGGTCACCATGGAAACCAATGTAATGTAATCACACATGAGCAGTTACAAGGTTCCCTACCACCAAGAGAGCTGTGCACTTAGATAACTGAAGTGTGTGTATTTGTGTGTGTTTGCACATAGGAATGGGTTTCTGTTGGGCACCCGTGCTTGTGTGTCTCTCTATCTGTGTGTGTGCGCTGGTGCACTGTGTGCGCAGATAACTAAAATGAATGCAGTGTTAGTTTAAAGACACATTATTATAGCTGAGTTTTTTCCCCCAGCAAAGCCAAAGATCTTTCCCTGGGTGAAACATAACAACAGACTTGCATCATTACAAACAAAACACAAACATATTGCTTTGAGAGGACTGTGATTCTAATAAAGATCCAGTCTGGAGGTTTGATTTCTGCAAACACTTTGTGACAATGTCAGGGCAATTAATAATCTTGTAATGATGAGTCAACGGAGTTGAGATCCATGTGCAGCTTTTAATAACAATAAACGTAGTAATACAGACAGGCAGGGGTAAATCAACAGCAGCAGTATTATCAAAAGGCAGTCCAAAGGGATATTCAATCACCAGGCAAGAGGTTGGGGCAGGCAGCAGACAATCACAGGTTAAATCCAGATAAACAAGGCAGTAATAGTAGGCAGGCAGCAACAGATCAACAACAGGGTAAACAGTCCAGGATAATACACAGGAACTACAACAAACTCAGAAAAGCTCAGAAATGTCAGCCTGTGCAAAACAAGACTTCGCAATGACAGCGAGTGAGAGTGAGACTTAAATAGCTGCATGAATTGGAAACAGGTGAACAGGTAATCATTGGCAGGTACGGGGATTATGGGAAATGGAGTCCAGAGAATTAAAGTCAATAACCAGGTGATGGAGCCCTCTGGTGGTGAGCGGGAGGAACAACAAAGGCGGGATTTATGACAAATCTACATTACCCAGCTTTCAGAGAGCTGCTGGGCAGCCGGGGTCCAGCGGGCAAGCAAAATTACGAGAATGTAATTAAACACCAGTAACAAAAGTTAATGTGGGTTCCCACCCATTTCAATTTTCAGGTCTAATCAAACATAACCAAATGGACATTAAATCAGATACATACAATGATTTGAGGATAGAAATGACACACTTTTAAAGGTTCCAAAGGGTTCATGATGCCATTTAGAAAACCATCAATGTACTGGTGCTTCATCGAGCCTAGGAGGGTTGAGCCTAGAACTTGAGCATGCTGATCTTAAGATCCAGTAATGTACCATTAAGAACATTTTTAATCTCCAAAGAGTCATATCCAGTAGCCACAAAATTTAGAAAAAAAAAAAAAAAAGAATAGGGTGATGGCCGTAAGTACAGCTTTGAATCATCCCAAATATTTGGAGTGGGCATGACTTTACAATGGAAATACAATCTTTTGTTCATGAAGTTAAACTTTGATCATTTAAACAAACAGTTACTTCATAAATAGTGCAAAACTGGCAATGGATATTTCTAAATATAAATAAAAATTTTCAGTTAAAACTGGTTTTCCAAAAATAATTGAATTCCAAGGTCCTCTAAAAAAAACTACGAAGAACTTTTAAACCCTCTGAAACACATGGCGAAGTTCTTCTTCATTCTTCACTCAGAACAAGACAAAGTCAAAATAGCTGAGCAATGGTATATTGTTTACAAATATTCAGACACCACCCATGCCACTGGGGCCTGCATTTATATATATTTTTTCTTCTTTTTCTCTGCTTTTCTCCCCAATTTGGAATGCCCAATTTCCAATGTGCTCTAAGTCCGCATGGTGGCATAGTGACTCGCCTCAATCTGAGTGGCGGAGGATGAATCTCAGTTGCCTCCATGTCTAAGACTGTCAATCCGCGCATCTTATCGCATGGCTTGTTGAGGGCGTTACTGCAGAGACGTAGCACGTGTGGAGGCTTCACACTCCCATGCACAACTCACCATGCGCCCCACCGAGAGCGAGAACCACACATTATGGCGACCACAAGGAGGTTACCCCATGTGACTCTACCCTCCCTAGCAACCAGGGCAATTTGGTTGCTGGAGTCACTCAGCTCGCCCTGGATTCAAACTCGCGACTCCAGGGGTGGTAGTCAGCGTTAATGCTCACTGAGCTACCCAGGCCCCCTGAGAATCATTTAAATATGACACGTCCTATCAACAGACTACATGTAAATCATTAACCAATGTGACATTAAAATGTGTTATTGATGACTACATACCTTATTCTATGAACAGAATCCACATGAGATCCATAAAAGAAGCTGTTTTAACCACTCGCTCATGATATACATTATATGCAGTAGACAATGTTTAATTTGTCTTGTTTAAATTCTGCATTAAAAGGCTAATGCTAATGCTAACACACAATATTTGGCCATAATATGCACCAGTTAACGTCTGTTTTTGTATATTATAGACTTCTGTAGACTAACATTTAAAAAAAGTCTTAATCAATGAAATGGTCTTGGAAAATGTCTCTATGCCAATGATTGTAAAGAGTTGAGATTTTAAGTTAAGTTTGCACCAACTCAGCAACTCTGCACTCTAGTGTGTTTATGTTGAATGATCTTGACTGAGTACAGAAATCAACCAGAAAAAGATATTCGTGTCAGAGTAGGTGGAGCACTGGCTCAAACCCATCGATTACGTGGACCAATGGAAGTTGGAAGGCGTAGGAATAGTAAACACAGTTGGGACGACGTTTTCATGAAAGTTTTCGCTGGCAAGCTGTTTCAAACCACCACAATGGACTCAAAAACACATTCTTTTTGGACAGATTTTGTCTGACAACCTGTTCTTTCTTTCACTAGAAGTATATTGCGGCCTTTAAACTCCAGAGAACCATATAGCCACCTCATGGACCTTATAATGGTTCTCAATATAAAGAAGCTAAAGAAGATAAGGTGCCCAAGAAAGCTATTAAAGAGCCTTTATTTTAAGAGTACATATAAAAGTAATGGCATGCTGAAGGTGTTCATTCATAGCACCCTTTGTGTTATAGCTAATAGCACTATTATCATTTCAGAGATATGGACAAAAAACACAAATGCAAAGGACAACATCGGCATTGTCAATTATTTCAATTCACAAAAGAGTGAGGTACATGAAAAGATGTCTTTCAACCAAAAAGAAGACTCTGTTCTTCCAGTATAAAATGAGACTGGCAAGAGTCCTAAGCATTTGAAAGCAATTTAACAACCATAATAACAGAATCTTTGAGCTTCAGTATTCTGGCAGTCTCTGTGCACAGAGGACAGTGTGTGGGGTACCATGGTCCAATGCCAAAGCCGGTGCCCCAATTCAATTTGAGACCATGCTGCGGATCTAGAGCATGCGGCTCTGCGGCAACAGTGAGGTGGAGAATTGACTCCGTCTGAGCATGTAGATTAAACCTGCTGGCAGACAGAGGAGAGGAGCGAAGCAGGTCGGATCTGAGGCGGAGAGATAGGAGAGCTTGCGCCAGCTCCCCCTTCAGCCCGTCCAATCAGATAAACAAAAGCCCATGGAGCAGTGATTTATAGTGTGTGTTAAGGACTGACAGCTGCATGTCTCATCAGCATGAATCTGGGCGTAATTAGCACAAGGCTGCAGCCTTGCATGCGCGGGAGAGTAGGGATTGAGCTTTGCCGCGCAATGCCACTGCGAGACTAAGTCTTCAGGGAGCTTGTAGAGTACTTGCGCTCCCAAACACCACCAACCAAGCACAGAGAAAATAGAATGAGAAAAGAAAAGAGGACGAAATATCTGAGAGACTAGTTCCATTTCGCTGAAGACAATGAGGAATTATATTGTTTTCAGTTTCCTCTCCTTTGCTCTCTCTATTCCTCTCTCACACCCACACACCTTCCCCCTCCTCTTCTCTCTCATGCTCTATCTTTTCCTCCAGCAATTTCCTCTCCAACTCCTATTGTGTGCATATACAGAGGGAGTAGATGGGTTTGTCAGGTGAGCAAGAACTGAGCAAGCTGGTAATCCAGGAAGCATCCACCATCCCAAGGCATCTGAATTGCACTCTTATCCATCTCTTACTTAGCAGCTGAATTTTGCATGAGGTGATGGTGGGAATTGTGCAAGTGCATCCTCAGCACAGGAGCCTGTGTTTGTACACAGTCCTTTGAGGCAGATGGCCTTGTATGGGGGTCGACAGGCTTGACGATATGATTAATGGCTGGTGGTATGCTGGACTGTGAGCTTTATCGATCCACTGCTGGGTCAGATTCTCTGTGCGTACGAGAGGAGAACAGCCAAGGCAGCATTGTAATTTGACTGTATCTGTATCTGTTTCTCAACCCCTAAGGTGACTCTGTCAATTTAATTTACCCACGACAACAGCAAACAAAGACTACTTAATCAAGTGCATACTGTTTTGTGTAACTAAGTGCAAACTACTTGTATGATAAGTCCAGAGTAGCATACCGGCTTGCAGATCTAGCCAAATAAAAGGTGGTGGCATTTACAGAACCTGTGACAGGCATTAAAGATCTCCTCATGGATAGATGAAATTGTGAGTGCTTCAGAATGATATCAGACCTCGAACTTGAGCTTTGTCTGATTTGATGGAGAGCTTCTCCACCGTTAATAAAGTACATTCTTAAGGTATGAAGGTGTTCATTATAAATGCATTCCCTGATATACTTCATCCGGGAACATATGCATTGTGACCAGTATGTATGACTTAAGCTGGCGCTACACTAGCAGACTCCAAACAACTTGATTGAGGGTGTCACACATGTGGACTGTTTTGCTGAGATCTCGCTCTCTTCAGTCAGAGGTATGACACTCTTGCTGATTAAAAATAGTGGAGGGTTGACAGACTACCAACTCCCTGCAACTCTCTCTCTCTGTGATTCCCTGTCACATGGAGCTCACTGAAATAACAACAGAAATGCCGTGTGAGCATAAACAATTGTAAAAGAGTTATTTAGGATGTGATTCATGGAGTACCATTACATTGTGAAAGTGTGCGATTGTGTATTTATCCCCTTGAGGCTTGCTGTTGAACGTCTATGTTGTTGGGCCTCATGTATTCAGATAGAAGATAAAGGCAGGCCTAACACAGTCATAAAACCTAACTCAGGCCCCCACATAACAAGTCATAAATCTTACTGATAAAAACCGTGCCAAAATCAAACAAAGGGAGTCCAAAACAGACTACAAATCCCATGAAGCCTTGTTCACTAAAGGATCAAACTCTCATCTCCTATTAGATGAGGCACACAACAGAAAGCATCTCAACCATGACATCATCAGGAGTAGAAATACATCTAAAATGCTTCCGGGATTTGCTTCCAGCAACTTTGCTCGCCGTGTGTAGACGCAGCACATCGCTGCTCTCAGGTGCAGCCTCGTGGCACAAGGAAGTAACATCCGACTTGAAACTGTGGCCATACAATCTCCGTCTCGCTGGATGAGTTGAGATTACTCTGTGTTCCACCGAACACTCTAACGGATCCGAAAGAGACCGCTGAGCAATCCGCATCTTCATCCGTTTGCCTGCAGAAATGAAGAGATAAAAGATTTCTTTCATCTTCAATCAAGTTGACGTTGCTGATTTCTCTGCCAGCCCGCCAAGAATCAGCAGCCGTACCGCCCGCCGACAGAGTGAGGAAACGGACTCCCGTCATCACTCGAGCCTCGAGGAACCGAGTCGAAGTTAAAGGACGGATGAACACACATTCTACCTGTGTCCTCATGCGATTCAAGTAAGAGGTTTACGTCTGGGCAGAGATAGAATATTATAGTGTGTTATTCTTGTGTATCAAGGTTATTGCTTGTACAGTTTACGGACCGCCATGTCCGCTCATTGCTAATACTCAGGGTATTAATTATCACGAATTTGATTTGCTGTATTGTAGTCCAAGCACATTGGACTGTTGTGCATTTCCGCCATCGCGGGTGAGACCGGCAAACTGAGTTTATCCATTAAAGAATCAAAGACCGCGGGACGGTTTACGAGCCGTCCACCGTGTCTCTGAGTGATAAACTAACAGCTGCTTTCTCTCCCACGATCGTGAAACCGGCTTTGGGGCCGTCACTTAATTCTCTCTCTCTCGCACTAACCACACACACACACACCCCTCAAAAACATTCTCGCACACATTTTTTTGGCTAGTAGATAGCTTTGTGATAAAGCTCAGCTTTGTCCCTAAGCTATCGTACAAGCAGATACATGTGGTAAACTGGTAGACACCATTGACTGGTTTCTCTCCGCCCACATTCGCGGCCATATTCTCTGGTCGGAACTCTCGCGTGACACAATCTCCATGAAAGTCACGTCCGCCATTTTGTGCATGTCCCTCCTTACACACACACATACACACACACACACACACCTTATGTGTTATAGGATTATTTTGGTTTCTATATCTAATCATATCACTGTTCAGTTTGTAGTTTTAAGTCGGAAGTTTATTGACTGCATTGTATTAATTATTAATTGATATTACTGCATAAATAAACTTTGTTATATTACAAAGAGAAGTGTTTTGGTTTGTTTTGCACACACCTGTGTCAGGCTGACGGGACGTCAGTGCTCAGATTCAAGCCTTCATTCATTGTTTTTGTTTTTCTTTTTGAAAATCGATATTCTTCGGATGTCGATTTTCCTAAGAAAACAATCTAATATTGAGACTGTTATACTATCTGGTTATTAGTCCCTGATTCCAGGGTGGTGCCCCGTCAATATTAATCCTTATTAATATTCTATTGATTTTTGATAATTGAGTATTATCTTTATTGATTGTTGAATTTGAATGATCAATAAGCTAATGTTAATTTTAATTAATGTTTCATCGATGTTAACAATTAACAATTATCTTTGATAATTGTTGATTTAAAGGATTAGAAAAAGCTAACATTGATTCTCATCAATGTTCTATTGATTTTAATAATTAATAATTATCTTTGATAATTATTTAATTATTGCTAATAACCAAACCCGCTCCTAAACATAGCGCACTACATTTACTGGAGTCCCATATGAGGTTTTAATGAGTTAAGATTCAATTAATTAATTTAAAAGCCCTACAGTGTCCATATGCATCTTTCAGTGAGTAAGAAATTACATTCAATAAAAACGGACTGTTGTGGCACTGCTTTCTGATGTCATTTTAGTGAATGAAAAAAGGCAGAAAAAATGCTTGGTGCCAGAATCACTATGGATTACAGTCAGCGTTTGTGATGATATGTAGCTGAGTACGACGGAAACGTTCAGATCAGCTTGATGTCTTGTCATTTCTTCAGTAAAAGTAGAAACTCATTGGTCACTTGACGAGAACAGAAGACACCACCTTGGTGACAGAATGATTTTTTCAAGCAAGACTGATGTGCTTTTTCAGTTTTTTAGGCCATTAACTCAGCAGGGAGTCCTTTAACAACCTCCTGCTTACAGTTGGTGATAATGTTAATGAAGCTCACACCTGAAAATCATTGGAAAAATCGGCTAAGGTGGTGCCAGCTTTAGTAACAACAAATGCGATAATAATGTACTCTTGTGTTGTTGTGGCTGTAGAGTGTATTTTCTGTGACTCAAGTGCCACCAAAGGGTATTTCTCTCTCCACCGCCCTCTCTATGCAAATTTTTCAGCAGTCATATCACCCTGCAGCTCGCCTGGTTACCCACTGAAGCTAAGCAGGGTTGAGCCTGTCAGTACCTGGATGGGAGAACTCCTGGGAAAACTAAGGTTGCTGCTGGAAGAGGTGTTAGTGAGGCCAGCAAAGGGTGTTCACCCTTTGGTCTGTGTGGGTCCTAACCCGGTATAGTGACGGGGACACTATACTTGTAAAAATACACCGTCCTTCGGATGAGACGTTAAACCGAGGTCCTGACTCTCTGTGGTCATTAAAAATCCCAGGACACTTCTCTAAAAGAATAGGGGTGTAACCCTGGTATCCTGGCCATATTCCCCCCATTGGCCCTCATCAATCATGGCTTCCTAATAATCTCCATCCATTAATTGGCTCTATAACTCTACTGTCTCCTCTCCACCAATAGCTGGTATGTAGTGAGTGTACTGGTGCACTATGGCTGCCGTCGCGTCATCCATGTGGATGCTGCAAACTGGTGGTGGTTGAGGAGAATCCCCTGTTCACTGTGTAAAGCACTTTGAGCGTAGTGTTAGAAAAACGCTATATACAGTAAATGTAACGTTCATTCATTCATTCATTTAAAAAAATGTACATTGTTTTCAAACAGCTTTCCCGAATTGAATAAACAGATAGTCCCGCCCCAAACTTTATGATTTTATTTTTTTAATTTATTTATTTCAAGTCAACGTTTTGAATCTGACAGCTCCTCAGCTCCCGTGACCTTATGGGATAGTAAAATGTCTCATTGCACACTTAAGAATCTTGGTTGGTACAGTACATCATCCAGGTAGTTCTTGCCTATTGTTTTATGAATACTGTGAATTTAGACATACTACTCATTTGACATACTGCACTGGAAAAAATGTTAACCTAAAAGTGTGCTTCATGTTGTAACATGTAAATGTATGCAAAAATATGATTTAACATCAGTGAATAAACCTCAATACATTAGGTTGCACCAAAAAAATCAATTCAAGGGTTGGCTCAGGTAGAAATATATAACAATTTGAGGTTACCACTTTTAACAGTGTGCTTTTAGTATGCTATATAGTAGAGAAGCATATTTGGACACAGGGTTGAATTTTCGCCAAAACAAATGAAGTCAGCTGAGCAAGGCCGAAGTGCTCTCCAGATTTCTTTGAGGGGCTAGCTTGTATTCCAGTTTAAGATATCATCCATAGGCCCCCTGAAACAGGGCTCATTTCATATTAAATTCCTATTTTCTGTTTACATTTAAATATGTTTAACACCATTAAAATTCTAATGGCCATCTAAATTGTTTGATAGTAGTGACATTTTCATGTTTAATGAAGGTCAGTTTTACATTTTATAATATTCTTAAAAAAAAAATAAATAAAAAAAAATATTTTTTTTTTTTTAGTTTATTTTGTTTATTAGTTTAGTTTCACTTTTTCAAATTACTTTTATTTTTATTTCAGTTAGCATAATTTTTCATTTAATTTTTGTTTACAATAATAACACTGCTTCTGAAAGAGCTAATAAAGTTTTTGATGGACTCAGCCATCATATCTTTGTCTATAGGTGTGCATAAAATAACTCTTTGAAAAAAGAGGAGAGAATGGAAAGCACAGTTAATCTGGGTAATCTTTTTTTGGAAGGCACAATGTAGACATTTATTTTATAATCTGTCTCAGTATGTCAAATACAATAACAAAGCCATTCACCATACTGCTGATGCTGACAGCAAGGTTCACTACTCGGTCCAATACTAATTTAATGGTTCCTTTGCAGTCCCTCTGGGAGCGGCAATAAAGGCTGGTATGCAATATTGGCAGTGCTGGAACTCTCTCTCTCTCTCTCTCTCTCTCTCTCTCTCTCGCTCCGTTTCTCTCTCCACCACCCTCTCTATGCAAATCCTTCTGTAAATATGCAAAGTAATATCCTGTGATGTAGATTTGAATTATTCTGACTGTTTGAGAGTCAATATGGATAGCAGTCGTCTGATTAGTGCTAAAGACCGGAGCTCCACTTCACTTTGAATTTCACACATTTGCTGTAAGAGCTCAGGGTGCACAGATTTATCCGCATGTTAAAACTGAATCATTTGTATAACGTGATAATGATTTATTACCATTCATTACCATAATAACACATCATGTTCTTGATATACTTTCTCATATCCACATATCCTACCTTCCATGTGTTACATGACTTCATTCCCCCCTTATCGTTCAGTCCTCTGGGTGTATTAGCATATCACCAATTTAGTCCTAGCAAACCATAAGGCCATTTCAAAAGACTTCATTTTCCTACATTCGTTAATCTATGTACCTAAAGCTTAGCTGTGTGCTAGACACAGATATAGACCTGTTCTACATGCTAAATGGGCACATTTGCAGCGTGAATAAAATTAGAGCAAGGTCTTTTTTGGAAGAATGATTTTGGTGCATGAGAATACTACATATATCATTCTCTCTCTCTCTCTCTCTCTCTCTCTCTCTCTCTAATACTTTCCTTTATTGCTTTTCTGATGCTTATTCTAACACCAGTAGCACAGTGATTTTCACAAGTGATTTTCTCAAAATCCTTTGTTGCTCCTGGAACAAAATTCCTATCAACCAATCATAGCCCTAACGCTACCCATAAAATCAAAGGGCAGTGATTGGCTGATAGGAATGCTGTTCCATAACAACAAAGGATGTCGATCCTAGAACAAGTCAGAGTTATGTTAATCATGTTAAACAATATTGATGTCCAGGTAGAATATAAGACCAAAACACAGATCAAAGCTTCAGAAAGTGGCCGTTCAGTCTGAACATGTTCTTGCACCAAAAAAGCAATATACAGCGAAACAAACAGAACAGAATGCAGGTGTCTTGAGACACACTTTTGAAAAGTTATTTTAAACTTGACTTTTAAAGACATCTGTCTAGCACGTTTACACAGAAAAACAATTTTAAAACAGCGCACACGGGTGCAAAAATGCATTCGGTGTAAGTGGGCCTTTAATGCTTGATCACACTACCTGACTTAAACACAGATTTTTGTCCCGATTCACAGTTGGGCCATGTTGGTGCTTGTCAGCACTATGGAGAGCTGTGATGGAGGAAAAATAAATTCAGTTGTAGAAGTAGAAATAGAACCCTCTATGATGTTTATGACTACAGTTAACAGGAAAGTGTATGTTTCCATGTTAGTTTGTTGTGATCGGATCAGCTTTACAGCTGGGTTCAGTCACTTGGTGTCAGTTTTTGTCTGTAGCCATGTATATATTCGGTAGGTGAGTGATACCTAGTACTTTTATAATCTGTTCAGATTTTTACAAATATCGGGTAGTGTTCTGCAAACAGGCTTCTGTACAGCCATAAAAAAGCATGGCTACATTGTTAAATGCTGCGCATTGGTGGAGTTTCTCACAAGGTGTTAATGTTACATTATGGGGGCTAATATATTACCATAGAATTTCCCTGTCTTCTCCCCATGGTCTGAAAGGCAAAGCGTGAAATGAGACAGGTGAAATAGAGATATTAGCAGGGTCAGAAACTTCACATCCAATTATCAGGATGAAATTCAGACAGTGTGTGTGACCTTGTAATTTGCATTTCTTTCTAACTTGCTCTCATAATGTGAAATAGAGCCCAGACCATGCCACTTCTGGCCAGACAGAACACACACACACACACAGTCACTTGATAAAGCAAAATTGTCAAATATAGTCAAACGTTTTTTGGAGACAGATTGCCTTAAGTCATTTCAGTTGCTGTACATAATTTTCTTGTGTATCTTGTGTCATGAATTGAGGATATGAGAGAAAATTAAATTAGGCAGCTTGAATTAGTTGAGGCAATTTTTTTGTGTAAGCCATTTGGGTAAACGGCACTAATCTGGTTTTCTGTGCACTGCGGGGTTGAGCTCGGCAGCCAAGGCCTCTACTGTGGTGATTTATTAGCGGAATGCGGAGGATGGAGAGAGATTGAGGACTGAGGGAGGAGAAGCTAAAGATATGGAGGAACCCCCATGTAGGGATGGATGCTGACTAAGAGGTATGTCAGATGGATCACAAGGAGGGTTTCCGAGGATTCCCTCGATCTGGGGACGACCGCACTGATTCAGAAGAGCGTGTCAGCATTGAGTCTGCCAGCGTGACCCTAATCATCTGCTTCTTCCTGTGAGAGGTGGAAGCAGTTCATATTGCTCCAGTGAGACAGGCATGAATCTTTCTGATCTATTGCTGGCTCTCTGGGTGTTTGGAGGACAATAAATCAGCACAATTGGTTGGATGGGAAATCAGAGGAGTCTGGAGCTCTATTCACTGGTTTTTAATGGGCATGCAAGGTGATTTGTGTTCCTGCGAAGTCACAGTGGCGGGAAATGCACAAGGTTGTCAGCCAATGCAACACAGCAGCTCCAGGATTCTGACTCACATAGTAACAGCAATTATACATAGCCCAGATGGACTGTCAGATGTAGTGCATTTCAGGGTGGAAAGCAGAAGGAATTGCGAAGATTACAGCTGAAGAAGAATGAGATTATTCTGATCATCCATAGTGGGTGATAGAAGCTGCTTGGAATTGAGTATGACACCACCGTCTGTTCCATTTATTGCCTCAAATCCAGATGTGACCTTAATACTGTTGTCACAGCCAGACCACAACCCAACAGATACAAACCCCTAGTTGTCTAAGTCTTATAGGTTATGAAGGTCTCGGATGGAATTGGATAGTGGATATATGTGGAGCTGTTGGACACATTGCTTCAGAGCTTCATGACTGAGTCAATGGCCATCAGACAAGAACCAGCTTGACATTCCAGCCTGGATCCTGCAGCTGGATCAGTCCAGGCTCAGGAGAGGAAGGCAGAAGGTTTAAATTGTGCTCACACAGGGACAGGTCACTGAGGCCAAACCACACTGGCTTTCACTCTTCATTTGGAAAACGCCCATGGGCCCCTCCTGCAGTCTGATGGCTCTGCTCCAGCTGGGCTGATCTTTACACAGGCTAAAACGCTTGGAGACAGTGCAGGTTTACAGTGACTGAAAGAAGGTCATGTGCTTATCTGCTTGTCTAACCTTAGGGCTCAGAAATTATATGCCTCGCATAGCCAAGAATACATTGGGCACTGATCTGAAATACAACACTTTAGAATCTGTGGCATGGTAATCTGAGTCTTATTCCATTCATATGAATTACATCTGATGGTAATTGTAGGCAGCTGTTCAAATTTTAGCATCGTAGTGGAGACATTTAGACTCTCAAGTGTACAATCACAAATGATTAACCTTGTGAACAAAATTTAGGGGTGAGGATTACGGAACGCATCGCCTCTCTCCCTGGACAGGTTAAGCAAAGTGATTTTTTTTTTTCTAAATTAACATCAAAACCTTTATTCAAATACTGTCATTCTGAATTATGTTCCCATAGCAACACAAATGCAGCAGGAAAGCAAGAAAATATGTACCCAAGTATCTGAAGATGAGACCTGAATTACATATTATTTCCTATATAAGCTATTGTCGTTTTGAAGAGGGTACTCATTTGAAGCAGTTTCAGGTCCATCACCATTGAGTGATTTTTGGTATGTCTGAAATGCAATATGTTTTTGCTGTTTAACAAAGGCATCTGAGATCCAACCAGCTGCTGGTGTGGTTAAATGGCATGTAATATCAGAGCACTTCAGGGAGCAAGGGCGATCTCAATCCACCTGTCCTCATTTTCAACAGATCTTATCGGAATGTGCATTGCTCCCCTTGCTTGCTTGTTCTCGGGCTGTCCTCAACCTAGTTTTCATGGGAACAGGTGTCGTGTGAACAAAAGTCAGACAAACATGGGCAGAGGAGGGGTACTGGCCCCATGCAGGCAGTTCCGCTCTTGTCTCTTCTGACACGTTACCTTGGAAACAAGCCGGAGAGACAGGAAGCAAGGATTAGAGTAAGCCCCTGTTTGTTTGAATAAGAGTAAAGATGCTGCTCAGAGTCCAGACTATGCTTTGTCAAGGGGGGTACCTGGGGGGGCAGAAGGGGTGTGATGTGTGTACAAGAGCCGTGTTTGCTGCGTGGTGGAAAACAGTGTGAGTTTTGATGTCAACATGACAGGCCCGTGTTTCCACAGACCAGCTGTGTAAGGCCACAAATAACAGGCATCATAAATAATTCATCTGCTGTAGGGAAAATGATTGCGAGGATTGCATGTCTCTGGTGCCTTATTTACACCCCCTCCTCCCATAATTAGATCTGTGATACTGTAACACTTTCTTCTGCCCCCAAACCTTGCAGTGATTTTTGTCTTCAACTTGCGCTATTTGCAGAACTTACTACTCCAATTGCAACCAGAATAGACTGATGTGATTTTGATGTGGTGTGAAAGTTCGCGATAGGACCCTGGGTGCATGATAGGTGGTGTGTTATCTGAATATATTGCGAAGCCCCTTGAGCAGCGGCATGGCTAAGGGATGGAAAGAGCTGTGTGCCACTTCTTCCTCCCCGAGAGCTGCCAGAGTAATTATTTAACATCAAACATCTAGGCTGCAAGGTTAATAAAGGGGATGTTACTGAGCTCCCAGAGGCCCTACTGGACTAATATTTACTGTTGATTTGTACGTACTTCAGAAGGAGTGTGACAGACTCTCAATATCGGTGACAGTTCTGTGGATGGATGGGGGTGAGACACGCTGGCCTGGGGATATTTTACAGGTCCCTGTGCCTGTCGATCATGATGGCTGGCTGCGGAGGGCTGCGGCAGGGGAAGCCTGTTGCTGCAGTGCTTGTGCTTGCATGGGGTGAACAAATTGTAGGGAGCAGTGCCTCTGATAGCAGCATATTCTCAGGGGTACTCCAACATGCCAATGATAAAATCGCATTATATTTGCAGATTAGACTATAGGTAAATAACAGATTCAGGGCTGTCATCAGTATAATGTCTCTCTCTTGTTTTTGCTCTCTTCCACTATCAGATCCAATAGACTGGGGGATCTAAATGACGGAGGCATCAGTTTTAAAATCAGATATGAAACCTCTCTGCCTCTGGGTTCAAGTACTCGTTCAACAACGGGTGACCCACTTATTTTAATTGCTTATCCACAAACACAAAGGGGGGGAAAGATAAATAGCACAGCCTTGTTCCAATGCCATCCCTTTGCTTAAATATGCAGCATTGCACCATTAACAATAACTGTATGATCAAGGCATTTTCACACTTCAAAGCATAAAAGTGAATACATTAAGTAAGTATATTACAGCCAAAAACTACAGAAGAGCTTTTACTGATGGATTATCTGCAAAAAAGCTTAACATCTGTACAGTAGACTAAAGCGATGAATACAAACTAATTCAGTTTCAGCTTACGTTGTGTGTTACCCTTCATATAGACTAATAAGAATCTGGGCTCTGCAGAATTTGAACAAAGGACCTCTTTCACTCCCATGTTTTTTTTTTTGTTTTTTTTGTAATCATCGTGAAGGATGTTTAAACTAATCTCGACAGATTTAAATGTGTCAATAATGCACTTTGAAGTTTTTCTGTTGACATTTCAAGCTAAATGCGAACATCCCTTCAGTAATTGCACAGAAATTTGGTTCATATTCTCTAAATTATTTAGCATTAAACTGACTCCCACCATCATCTCTGGTGGTTTGGTCTCAAACCTATTATGATAATATTGCTTCAATTGGCTAGATAAATACTTTAGCTTGGCAGCTCTTGGAGAATAGATCTGGAAAACATTTTGCAGTATGAATTGAATCTTTTTTTTTTTTTTCATCTCTTTCATGTTCATAAAACTGCATATTTATTAAATCAGTTCTGAAGCTCAATGTAAGTTATGAAAAAGCACAGCCCCTGAGGAGACTGAGATGCATTGTGGCTTTAGTGACATTTCTGCAGCTGTAATGTCATGAAATATTTTACCATCTTGGTGGCATTTCACAAAGTTTCCATGTTTGTTCTGATGGAGACAGTCAACATAATGCAAGATGAATGTAGGATGCACAGTCCTGAAAACTTCAAAAAGTGAGCTACAGTAATATTCAAGAAACAAGCCAACACAGTATTGCTATGTTATGTACTACATTGTTCTTTAGTTTCATATTGAATTCAGGACTCAAATTATTTGAGAGAATTATGCAACACACATCAAACAGCCTTCCTGACTATGCACGGCCATCAGGAAGCGTCAGACGGAGAGATATGAAGATACATCAGTTGACATTTTCACTCGACTCTCTTACAAGCAGACAGCTCTGACAGACAAGCCGCGGACAGTGTTCTATTAACCCCAAAATCATTGAATCCCTTTAAAAGAATGCAATGACAGATCAGTGGGCCGTCCTTTACAGAAAGAGCACTAAATAAGTTGACATATTTGTGTTTAGTTTCTCACTTCTGTCTGAAGGAGCTGTCAAAGCATTCATTCCTTTGAAATATCACAAATGTTATAATCTCGAATGGATGCCAGACCATTTTTTGTTTTCTTTTCAGCACATAATGAGAAGGCGTATAGCAATTTTCTGAGAAGTGATTCAGAGTGCTACCTTAAAAAGGAATAAATCTTCCCACGAGGGGTGTGTGGAATGATGAATTGTATATGATATGACATAGAGAGGTTGAGAGGGAAAAGGAGGTGGTGCTTTTTTAATGCTGTTGTCTAGTTCCTTTCATTCTCGGCTTTACTTCCCGTGTTGTCTTCACTTTTTCAGTCTCAAGCTATTCTCCCCCCATATTGTCTCATTCATCTGCTCTGACACCAAGACAATGGCTGAGGGACCATCACTTGCCTCTCAGCACTTTGAAAAATGAACTCTTTCTCACTATCCTCTTACATTCTCAGCAGTATAACAAACCCCACATCTCTCTGCGTGTCGACACCAGATCTATGAATCAGGCTTCTTGTGATTGAAGCCAAACGGGAGCGTGTTGGAGATTTCTTTTTGAAGCGAAGGTAAAATCAGTCTGTAGAAAGATCACCAAGGTCACAGCTCTCTCCTGGAGTGAAGGCGCAGATGTGGATCCCTGAAGCGCAGACAATGGTAAATTGCTTTTCAAATAGAAAGGGTCACTTCCGCTCTCAATGGAAAATAAATGTTGATCGTGTTAAGAAAGTAACGTAAGAAATATTATCAAATGGATGTGAGAAAAAGTATGTTTCTTATATAGTGAATGTTAAAGAAAAGCATAGTGGTTCTGTATGAATGTATCAAAAATCCAAAAGAAAACTTCGTATGCGACAAAAAAATTAAATGCAGTACATCTTTTGGTTTCTCACATGATATAAATTCCACATAACTCTTCAGTAAAATTTTGGATCTTGGATCTTGGACTTGTCTTTTTTTTTTTTTTTTTTTTTTTTTTACAGTTAATTATAATGATAGTATGTGGCTGAGCTAATGTGTCAATAGGCTACTCAGCACAACTATTGTGTAAAATAACTATTTTTTACCTATTTCCTATTAATTATTGTCAGTACTGTCTAAAACTATACTTCTATGTCCCCTGTCTCCATTTTAAAGGAATAGCTTTCTCAAAAATAAAAATTCTGTTGTTATTTACTTAAACAAATATAACTTACCCAATGAGACTTGAACCAATGAGGTTTGATGCTATCGTCATAGCCACCAAATTTGATTTAAATGCTTTATTAACCTCTTAAACTCTGCCGAGTTGGAGGAGGCGCTATATGGCAAGCCATTTTTATTACTTAAAACACTGAAGTCCCTGGATGCAAAAGTTAGGCATATGTGGTATCATTTGAAAGCTTAGAATCTGACCTTTTTAGAGAACCCCATTTATGAACCCCCACTTTTGCATTTAGTTACATAAAATAACTAAATAAAGCCTGAAAAGATTTGTGTCACAAATTGGCCCCACCTAGAGGTTATGTTGTAGAAATACTAAAATTAAGTCAAATATCAAGTGAAAGCACTCATTCTCAGGAAGGTGATTGTACAGTTTTTAACCCTAACCTTAACATAACCCTTTTTTCCTGCCATAATACCACAGTCTGAATTACTTAAAAAAAGATCACACACTGAAAACCCTAATAAGTTCATTGCACTCATTTGATTGAGTAAACACATTCCCTCAATTCCACTGAGTAATGGGGTCTCCCAAAACTTGAATATTTAAGTTCAATTAACTTCGTTTTCAAGTAGAGTGAACTTAACTATTTAAGTTGAGTTAACTACATGCAAGTAGACTTAACTCAGATTTGAATTTAAATATTGTTGTTTCTACTGTTGTACATTTTAACTGAATTGATTCAATTTTAGATCAAACAATAGCACAGCTCAGATAAAGATGATAACTGATTCTAGGTCAGATATTAAATAATTCTTTACAGAAATGCATATATGCACTTCAGCTGCACATGCACAAAGAGAACTGAAATAGTGTGACCAGGGTCCAACTTGACCAAAGAGACATAGATCACTCTAATGGTGACATTACACCAAACAACTGTTTGCAACAAAGCATAAATAATACAACAAAAGAGCTAAAACATCTATGAATTCTTAATAACAATTATATAAATTCCCCAATCTGTTCCATCTGACCAAAGAAACATAATTCAAGCAGCAAGGGATTGTGGGTATTCCCTGTAGCCTCAATTTTGTACTAAGTAGTTTGAGTTATTAACACTTCAAATCTTAAGTCTATGGATTTTTAAGAAAAATAAGTTCTTAAATATTTGAGTTATTAGTCCAAAACTTGGCATTTCAAGTAATACTTAATTAAGACAACTTGATTTTTACAGTAATGACAACTTTAGGGTTTACAGTGAATTTCGGTAGGGCATAAAATGAAAAATGTCCCTTTTCTGTGCTGACCACTGATCTGTAAGCCCAAAAAGCCTCAACATTATGTCAAATCTTACCTTGGGTTGTTAGTTTTAGAATGAGTTAAAGAAATTACTTGTTTACTTGTTTGTGAGCTTGCTTGGGTGAATAATCCAATTTTGTGTCAAAACTTTGATAACCTGAATAAAATATGAAGTTTGATAGAAAAAATATGAGAAACAAATCATCAGGAAAATAGGTTCTTATCTACTGAAGATGAAAGGATACACATCATTGTAAAGCTGGGATTATTTGTATTCCAGTGATACCTAGATTGGGCTTCTAGACGGCTCAGAAGTCAAGATATTCAACAAAACAGTGTGGAAGTTCTTAGCACTTAAAAAAACCCCACAACAACTTGTTGTCTATGGGCGAGCGCCAAATTGCATTAGAGCACCACTTTTTGAGACCATTTTTATGAAATTAGTCCACTGTATGTGTGAACATAGAGCTTTTAAATTTGAGTGTGAACATTTTCAGGCGGCAGCCCAAAAATCCTGCAGAGCATAAGAGGTTAATGATTTGATTTGAGAGTGAATAAAAACTTACATTTGTTTATCATACAAAGTGATTGTATCAGTTTAAAACACTTTGAATATAGTGCATGAGTCATATCGATTACTTTAACTGTGGTGTTATGTTGTTTTTGTAAGTTAAGTTTGTCAGACCAACATCTCTTTTCACTTGCATATGGCAAAAAAAAAAAAAAAAAAAAAAAAACATGTGAAGCATTTTATAAACCACCTTTTGTGTTCCACAAAAGAAAGAAAGTCATATGGGTTTGAAATGACAATTACAGATAAATAATTACAGAATTTTTTGGTGAACTATTCCTTTAACAGAGCACATTGCAAAGCATTATGGGATTGCCTTATCAATTAAGGATACATAAAGTGTTGCCTAAATAATAATAATAAAAAATAAAAAAAGAATGAATAAAAATAAAAATACCTTAGAAGGCAGCATCATTTCGTTAATCTATCATTTAAAACAGTCTTCACATCAGGAATGTGCCCATAATGCCCCAACATAATCTAGATAGACAGCTCACTAGGTTTCGAGACACATGCAAACATGTCATATTCTGCATGGAACAGAAGACACTGAGAATGCTGGAGGACTTATATTTAATCAACTCAGAAATGATGTTAGTACAGCAGAGCTCTGTCAAAACAAATGTGAAATACATTGCTCGGCTTTTAAACCTACAATGTCTTGAAGGTACATTTTTTTTTTCTTTTTAATGGTTTTCAATTTGCTGCATGTAAACCTTTAAGCTCCATCAGACCTCTGGTGTGTTGTTCACAAAGCAAACAAACTGTCATTTTGTTGTTTAGACAGAGTCTTCAAAAAAATGAATGCAAAAAATTAGACTCTGAGTGCATTATGTATAATTTACTGCAGTAGTTTGAAGCTCAATGGGTCCATTTTTATTGTATGTTGTAAATAATCATTGACTTTAAACCCTACTTCCACTCCCAGTCCTACCACAAACCATTCAGTCTGTTGACACAATATGGACAACAGAAACTGCAAACACATTTTCCCAGTACTTGCTAGGCCAATGAAAACATCATCAGCTGGCTGGTGATTACTGCTGTGGGCACATCATTGATCTCTTAGAAAGCTGGTCCATCCCATCACTGCTTTCACATAATGGCCAAACTTTTTCCCTGGGCTCTAATCGATACGCCGTGAGAGCATCCACTAATGTGGCCTGGCCATGATGCCGAACCCCCATTAACTTTGATCTGTGCAGAGTGGATCACCTCCCTGCATTCAGATAGCATTCATTGACCCAGTGCATTGCTGTGCTTTAAACCAACAATCTAAACATACCACAACTCTGTATTATTACCATTACAGCATTTACTTAAGGACATGCCCTTTGGCAAAAATCAAAAAGACTGCCCTGGAAACAGATGCATAATTAATTTTTGTTTTGATTCAGCTTCATGAAACTAGATTCTTTAAATAATGTATGCCTTTGCAGTGTCGTTGTTAATAGGGTTTGCTCAAAGAGCGATATGCATTCCTTGCTCTCCTAGAGGGAAAGAATGGGAAGAACTGGTTATTGGGCGATCGATTCTCTTCAAGCCGCCACTAGCAAGGAGACATTAGTCAGCTTTGGCCACCCGCCAACTAGTCTACATAACTGAGGGTCTGGCATGTTGCATTCAGGTTGAAGGATATTTTTAATCTTGTATATGCAGCCACTGTAAATCGGGGTTATTTTCATAATTAAGAGAAATTGCTGCACCACAAGATCAATAAGGGTTAAAGATATACAACCAGTGGCAATAATGAGGTATCTGAATTTGGACTCACAGTTAGACCACATTTAGGGGGAGCACTAGAAACTAAGAATTACGGAATTGTAGTATTTTAACCCAGTCATTTTGTCTTTCAAAAAGCACTTCAAAAAAGAGTTCCAAGCCATGAACCAAACAATCGGTGAACCACAACATTACAAACTTTTATTTGAACCAAAAAAAATAAAATAAAAAAATAATATAATCTGACAAAAAGACAACGGTTTGTGACTGTGAACTTAAAGGAATAGTTCACCCAAAAATGATCATTCTCTCATCATTTACTCACCCTTATGCCATCTCAAACTTGTATGACTTTCTTTGTATGACACTAACAAAGATATTTTAATGGAGATATGAGGTATTTTTGTCCATATAATGCAAGTCAATGGGGTAAAATTATTATCAATTATTCAAATAAGTTTGAATGATTATCAAAATATTTTCGTTTGTGTTCAACAGAAGAAAGAAAGACAAATGAGAAAGTTTGAGATGACATAAGGGTGAGTAAATGATGAGAGAATTATAATTTTTAAGTAAATTATTTCTTTAACATCTTTCATGAGGGAATGAACTACAATCCGATGAAGCATGTGATTGAATTAAAACAAGGAAAAATATAAAACTATTAATATAAAGTTGCTGATTATAAATATAGACTATTAAAATATAAACAAATATACGTATATGTAGAGTGTAGGGAGACCAACTTGGTTACATAATGGACAGTGCATCATGAAAGGGGTTGGTCACTGCATAGCACTTTTGGCGTGGTTTGTTTGCCATGATCCTCTGATTAGAGAATATTTTCTCTTTAGGGTCATGGGTAGTACAGTTCTATTAAACACCATTTTTTATGAATGAAGTTGAAAACTGATGGCTTCAGCAGAAGCATACCATTGATTAACAACCTCATAACTCACAGTAGGTATGCCTTTAAAGGTTAAAAGTTAAAATCAATTAGTCAATTAAGAAAATGTATAGGATTTTTACTTGGAACCTGACTGTTGCGCTCTATAGAAGCAACATTTACTACTAACTAATTGCTACCAGTTTCATCATTTGATGTAAGAAAACATAAAATTTACAGAGTGAGGGATTATGAAAGAGAGATAGTCAGACAAATTACTTCTGTTTCTTTGAATCTCACTTGAATTTTCCTTCAGTGGCTCAGCTGGGACTTATCTGTAATTAGTTACAAATTGGACGTATCACTCATGCTCAGTTAAGACTCCTACATTTACTTTTATGTTATTGGCAGATATCATGGTGAAGGCATCTCCCCTAGTTTAAATAATGTTCTAAAGCTTTTCTATGGGTTGGAGGTGCAAGTTTCCACTGGTGGCTGAGATAGCTCAGGGATAACTGAGTGTTTGTTGAATTCATCAGCCCTCTGGGAAATGCAGTTCCTCCCAGCCGACATTTTCAAAGAGCCCAAATGTGCAATTATAAACATGCTGAAGCGGAGTTGGTTCATTTAACTTTTTCATTATTTCAGGGCCGAGTTGAATTATTTGGAGAGAAATAATGAGTCAACCTAATCAAGGACTTCCGCTTTTAGCTCAACAATAATTACATAGTCAGACCTGCTGCAGAGCTGTATGATTTATGACAGGACATGATGGATATTAATGGATTTCTTAATTGGTGCATATGTTTATGAAATTGGCTGGCTGGCACTGACATAATAGGCTGTCAGGTAATGCGAGCCCTCTTCAGAAACTGCCTGGGTGGCTCTGTGGAGACAAAGCTCTTTGGTGGAGTTCTGTCTCTACAAATAAAAAGGAATAAAAGAAGAAAAGAGGGGAGAAACCCAGTCTGAATTGTGGAAACCCACAGTGCTCGTGTAAAAATAATGTATTGCTGTTGCATGGATGCATTTTTTATGTTTTTTTATTTTTTTTATTTATTTTTATTAAGGATGACTGGAAACAAAGACACCATCATATTAAACTTTAACCCTTTAAAGCCTGAGTCCAAAATTCTGAAAATTCCATTATGTGCCAGAATATGATATTCATATCCATATTCATATGACATTCATATTCATATAACATCACACACCTGAACTGTATATACCATTTTGAAGATAAGAACCAGGGCTTTCAAATGATACATTTCACATGACCACTCCTCAAATACTCCTTTTGAGCACCTGTAATAATAAATTGAGATTGCATCTGAAATTGAAGGACACAAACACTGAAAGATACATTTGTTGTGTTCAATAAAACACACATTTTATTTAATTTGAACATTAGAATTACACACGAATTACACAGCAAAACATACAAAATCAAACTTTCGAACTATCTTCAGTAAATACATTTTTAATAGAGAGTGCAGGAACAGAATATATATAAATTCATAAATACTCAACAACTGCAATACCTGTGGAGAGAAGAGAGGGAGAAAAGAGGGGAGGGTGAGGATGACAACACCAATAAACACAGCCCAACCTAGGCCTCTTCACGAAACTGGTCATACTCAGCTGAGTGCCAAGACTGAAAACAGTTCCTATCGCGAACCAAGCAAAGTCTTTTGAAAACTGATATTTAGCTAAAAATGTACATAGTATTGCTAGCTAATGTTTATATAGCAATTGGAACTAACTGCGAGGAAAGTAGTTTAGTGAGGTTCTTATACAGTAAGGTTGCGTCACCACTGGGAATGACTGATTTTATTCCGTTTCTCTCTTGCAATATTTGCTGATTTTGGACAGAACTGAAAAAAAAAAAAAAAAAAAAAAAGACTAACTGAACATAGATCAAATGAGTTTATTGTTCTGTCAACTCTCTTTCCTCAGTCCATAAGATCACTATAATAACTCATTTTCAAAGTTAAATAAGTCTTCTGGTTTGAGGGTACATATGTGTATGGGATACTGGAGTGCTTTTTACAACCTGATCTCATGTAAATTCTGTGACCATTGCGACATTTTTGCAAACTGACATTACACGTGGTTGATTACACGTATCACGGCAGTTCCGAGGTGAAATTTCCACTGTTCCACTGTCTAAAAGTCTGTTGTCCCAAACTATATTTTTAAGGTAAAGGTTGACGAGTTTTGCATCAACAAAACATACCTCCCTACCCAACACCTTAAAGGGATAGTTCACCCAAAAATGAAAATTCTCTCATCATTTACTCACCCTCATGCCATCCCACTGGAGTCACATGGATTACTTTTATGTTTCCTTTATGTGATGTTTGGTGCTACAAAAGTCTGATCCCCATTCACTTGCATTGTGAGGACCTACAGAGCTGAGATATTGTTCTAAAAATCTTTGTTTGTGTTCTAAGGAAAGAAAGTCACACACATCTTGGATGGCATGAGGGTGAGTAAATTATGAGAGAATTTAAATTTTTGGGTGAACTATACATTTAACCTTGTGTAACCCCGTGTCCACATGCGTGGACATTGTATTTTGGCTTTACTATACGCAATGTAGAATTTAAATGTATTTAAACTGACAGAATACTGTTAACAACACTCTAGACTGTCATTTAAGGGTTAAACTTCTGGTGCACTGAGTCATATGACACAATAACATGATGTTGATTTCCATGAAGCGCTTCTATGGGTGCAGAGCCAACAAAAGTGCCTCTGGTAAGAAACCTCTTTAAGTTTTTTACATTGAAACCTGTTTGGGTGTAAAGCGTAATGTCATCTGATATCCTGCTTTAAAAAAATGCATTAATTTTTCGCACGTCAGTGCGCTAAAATACATGATGTCTACATACATGGATTTTGGGACATTATTCCCTCAAAAGTTGAAAAAAACATTTTGAAATATTTGGAATAACTTTCAACATTAACATATCTGTGGGTCATTTCGCTTAATTTTATTATAAACTTTGTTATATTTTATTATGTTATCACAGTACAATACGGTTCTATTCATTAACATTAGTAAATGCATTCTTATATGTACTATGCATTTTCACATTGAGAATCAATGGGTTCATCCTAAAGCTGAAAAATTTTGCTGTCAGAGGCTTTATATGGAGTTAGGATGAAAATAAGGTGCATTTCGAGCTGTTCTGAGACCACTGCAGAAAGGCAGCACACTGAAGGTTAAGTCATTCACTGAGTGGTGGGCAAGGGAGCAAGGGGAAATCCTTTAGCGCTCTATGCAGCTAAGTGCATTCACTCCTAAATTCCGACTAAAAGTTCAGTTTCAGGCTGCAGATGATGTTTGGACCACTCAACATGTTTGGCAGACATGGGACAATGATAATCAGTACATAGATTCAGAATTTGCTAATGAAAATTTTTATTTGAACATGGTTGGCAGTGATTGGATGATGCTGGCCATTACTTTGAATAAGAATGATTTATTCAGCTTTAGAGAAAATCAGCTGTGATGTCTGTGACGTCTCAAAAATATGAACAACCAACACTCCTGGACACATAATAAACACTTTGATGAAATAATCTGACTTTCTATAGCTTGATATTATTTAAAATGTAACAACTTTGTCCCGGTGTCCACATATGTGCACATAAATTTTTAAGAAAGCTATTTGCTTTCTTAAAAAAATTATATATATATATATATATATATATATATATATATATATATATATATATATATATATATATATATATATATGTTTTGCTTGTTTATTAAGTGCTACTAGTTTGAAATGAATAGGGAAATGGAAAATGCACACAGCAGTCACACTGTGTCTCTGTGGCTCACGTCTCAGGAGGTTAAACCTAAACCTAACCGATAGTGTCATTTAACGCATATGTGAGATGAAAAACACAATTCCACATAGTTTTTTGGTACTTCTATGACACTTTCGCCTCATGTGTCAACTCGCATGCTCTTCAGGATACATTGGTAATTTGCATTGAACTTGTAATGGATATCAGTTGAGCTACCATGAATTCAGTCACATTCCAACAAGCTTTTAAATGGACGTTATTTAAAAGTAAGTTGTTGGTTATGTAAGGCAAATATTAAAATGCATTGTCTTACATGTCATGCCCTATAGTAAAAGTGTTTTGATATCATAAGATAGCATTGTGTGAGGAACAGAGTGAAAAGTGATTATGAACATATTATCTGCCGTTTTACTTGTGATTTCTGTGAAAGGGAATAAAAGTCATCCTCCAGTGTTTATTTCACCTGGAAACCGGCACGATATGTACAACAACCCACGTAAAAATTATTGTGCAAAAATCTAGGTACAGTAACGTGATTCTGAGACCAGGTTGGCATTTTACTAGTCTGTATGTATGATATGCCTGTGTGGTATTCAATCCCCTGCTTAAATAGTCAAATAAAATGTACATTATCATTTCAATTATTTGCAACTTTAAATAATACATTGAATGTAGTCAGTGATGCCTAAAAATGTTCAAGTTCAATTCAGCCAGCCGGGAAGGTAAATTGTCATTGAGGTATTGGCGATGGTGTGCTCACAGCATTAGCTGAGGAAGAGAATCTGATTTAATTTCATTATAATTCTCCTTAATGTAATTCACTTCTTCCCTCAGTGAGGTAGAAGATGGGAGGAGTAGTACTGCAGTGTTTGATCAAATAATTTCTTTCTAAAAATTGTGTAAAGCAACCGAAATACCAGCATATACGTTTAGGATTTTATCTCCAAGATGTAAGCTTTTAGAACTCCATTTGAAAAGTTCAAGCATATTATCTAGTTTGAGATTCTCTAAAAGCACCTATTCCCTCACAGAAGTCCAGTAAAATCGTACTAGACTATTCAATTATTTACAAGCTATTATTTCACATATCATATCTATTACTGCTCGCAGTTCATTGTGCACCCCTGAGTGACGCCAGTTCTGTGTAGTGCAGATATTGCTTACAAGTGATTGGCAATGATGGTATTTAAGGAGATGCATTATCAAGCAGAAAAGGATGGCAGAAGCTACTCTGTGTGTGGCTCAGGTCTCCCACAGACCAAAACAGAGGGAGAGAGACAGAAAAGGGTGTTATGCTCTGATGGACTCCTCTACATCTGCCCTCTGGACTTGCAGTTTCTCATTAAATGCAGACAAAGAGTCCATATTTTTTCTTCCGTCTCCTGATGGGGGCCAGACGGAAAACGTGCTCGCCCCATCTGCGGCCCTGACTTGCAGGCCAGCCCTAAGCAAAGGAAGAGCGGAAAAATTGAAAAGAAAAAGTGCAATAACAGGATCTCATTTTTCTCTGTGAGTGTCAGGCATGATGGATAGAATGGAAACACAAACACACACAGAGACACGTACAGCAAATGTAGAAGCACTTTAGTTCAGGCTTAAAATCTCATCAGCCACATGGGTGCAGGCTGCTTGTTTGTAAGTGGTGTGACGGGGGTGTCGTTCACACAGAAGAGCATCAGGAAAGTTGTTTTAATAACCATCTTTCACCATTACCACCCCACCATCTCATTCTTTCTCCACACCTCTCATTCTCTCAATTTTTCTCCCCATTTCTCCATTACTCTTTCAAATGGCTTACAGTTAAAGATGTTCATTATTCTTTGTTTCCAGCTTAACTATTCAGAGTTTCAAGGGCTCATCTCTGTAACTTGGCAGCCCGGCCCTTGTATTCACCACGTTCAAATGTAACAGAGATTTATGAAGCTAAGATTATTGAGCCACGGTGTCTTCTCATATCAAAATATCCCCTATAATACTTGCTGTTATTGCCTTGTATGGACAGGGAGCAGGAACTGTAATCTCGCTATTTTTATCACAGGACCACAGAACTATTGTCAGTCTCTGACTTTGTTCTTTGTAGGGATGAGTGCCGCCTCGGGCAGTAATCACTCTGACAGCGCTTTAGTCTTGGAGAACCTCTGGATTTGTGATTTGCCCGCTTCATAGTTTTTGGATACATCAGGATTTATCAAAAAAGTATTTTGGTTTCAGTTCTTTAAAAGGCTTAGACGTTTATATTTGACAGACAACTGTGGACTTTCTCCCTTTCTCTTTTCTTTTTCTTTTTTTTTTCTTTTTGCACAGTCTGATCTGCAAAATATGAGAGTGTGCCAAACTTTATTCTAAGTGATATTTGTTTAAAAAGCATATCCTATTGTCTCAACTGACACATCTTAAAGGACTGTTCAGTTCAATAAAAGTTAAGCACAATCGACAGCATTTGTGGCATAATGTTGATTACCACAAAAATGTATTTTGACTTGCCCCTCCTTTTCTTAAAAAAACAAAAAAGCAAAATCGAGGTGACAGTGGGGCACTTATAATGGAAGTGAATGGGGGCCAATTTTTAACTTTAAAATCCTCACTTTTTCAAAACTATAGCCACAAGACAAACAATATGCATGTAAACATACCTTTTCTGTGTAAAGTTATAGCCGGTTTTACAACTTTGTTGCCATGACAATGTAATGTCAACAAACCCTAAAATGACTGCAAAAATTACAATTTAAACAACTTTACAGCTCAAATAATACATGAGTTTTAAAAGAAGAATTAACTTGTATTGAACCAGGAATATTCGTCCTCAAACAACACAGAGGACCTACCCGACCAACGCAAAACTCTAGTCTCTCCCATTCATTTATTGCTTACAGCATACAAATGAATTAATTCACTGTCACAGTCCCACATCTGCTAGGGACCTGTAACATTTACTTATCCTCATGTTGTTTCAAACTCATATGACTTAGGCAACGTCCACACTAATCCAATTAGGTTTGAAACCTAAATTTTCAGATTCCAAACATCATCGTTTTGCCATGTATATGTAATAGAAAGTGTTTTTGAAATGCTCAATTTTTGGTGGAGGAAAACATCGTTCTAGTCTGCATGACAGGTGGAAAATAGCTAAATTAATGCGATTTCAAACGAAAACAGATTAGTGTAGACATGGCCTTACTTTCATTTGTGGAACACAAAAGAAGATGTTAGGCAGAATAACAGTCTCAGTCCCATTCACTTTTAATGCATGGGGAAAAAAATGCAAATAAAGTGAATGGTGACTAAGGCTACATTTCTACCTTATAACTTCTTTTATCTCCCATAGAAAAAGAAAGAGTGAGTGAATGATAACAGAATTTTTATTTTTGGGTGAACTATCCTTTTAAAACTGAGGTTGATGGATATGTTCACTTCAGCAGTGAACAAATTAGCTTTAATTAAAGCAAATTGCACTCTTGCTTTTAAGTGAGAACATGTAGGATATGTGCTATAATTGGTTGAATGCTTAAAAACATATCATAAACATATTTGATCTTTATTTCATAATTGCTGCTGGAAATTAACTAACACCACAATAATTTTTTAATTAAAATCATTATAGTTAATTGCTTTATAGGTACAGTATATGCAAGAGGCAGCAATATGCTTGTGCGCGCGCGCACACACACACACAAATGCTTTTTGTGATCTGTTGGCCTGCTTTGGTGATCTAAATTCTCATTTAGGTCTGAGAGAAATACATTTGGTTATCGGCGCCAGAAAGCCGGCACTGGCTCAACAAGAAACTGCCGAGCAGAAGCCAAGTCTAATTAAAAATGGGAGCGCATATGTTTTGCCTCTTCTCTTTCCTCTCTCAAACGCATCTCTTCAGCATTGAAGGCTTTTATGCTGCTGACAGAGCGAGGTTAAGATAGTTTTGTTTTAGATATTCCAGACACATTCAGCGATAAACGGCGGTAACTCCTAAACGGCTTAGCAAATACTTTCCAAAATAGTATTGTTGTAAAACGTGGAAAGCTACTAATATTCCACAAGCTTGTTTTCATTATTTTCACTCGATATTATGAGCACTGGCCTGCAAAAACCGTCGCAATGTGAGTTACTCCGGGAAGAGTTCCTCTTGGCATAGCGGTAAGGGACCGTGGAGAAAGTGCAATTTTCCTTAATCTTTTGTAATAGCTTGGTGTGTGAACTACATGTCCAATATTAACCTTCTTTTTGTAATAGCTTTTTTTGTTGAAGGACATAGAGACACAAAACCAGTGTCGTTCAATAGAGGAGGACAATGGACAACTTTAACAACATTTAATTTTACCCCTACTGGTTGAATAGGGAAATGCATGTCCAAAATTAACCTTCGTTTTGTAATTGCTTTTTTGTTGGAGACAGAGACATGAAACCAGCGTCATTCAATAGAAGAGGACAGGGGGCAACTTTCACAACCTTTAATTTTACCCCTACTGGTTGAATAGGGAACTGCATGTCCAACATGTTCTCTCCTTTTGTAATAGCTTTTTTGTTGAAGGAGATAGAGACATGAAACCAGTGTCATTCAATACAGGAGGACAGTGAGCAACTTTCACAACCTTTAATTTTTTAACCCTACTGGTTGAATGGGGAACTGCATGTCCAAAATTAACCTTCTTTTTGTAACAGCTTATTTGCTGAAAGACATAGAGGGACGAAACCAGTGTCATTCAACAGAGGACAGTGGGGGCGGTGGTTGTGTTGTTGTCACTGTCCTTTTCTGTATATCGCGGCCCACTTCGGCATATCATGGTGCTGTTTTGCGGCCCTCTTCAGCCAGTCACGGCCCATTTTGCATAATGCGGCATCCCGTTTCAGCTTATCGCTGCCCATTTGGCCCTGTTTCGTGGCCGGCCCACCAGGAAAAGTCACAGTTCTTTCTGTGGCCAGTCCGCCCCTACCCTAAAGTATGCATGTCAATGAGTTTGGTCCATCTCCTTCCATCTCTCTCCAAAAACACAACTTCCCCCAAAATTAGTGCAGTCCAGAAGATTTTCTGGATGGTGTCTGGGATGAACAGTTCAACAGAAGACTTTATGTCCTGCACATGAGTAACCGCCATCCACGTCGGCCCTGGTTGCATCTTTATTACATTGGCAGCCATGAGGGGTGGCTCATTCCTTGGGCCAGAAGACCATTCAATTTTACCATTCTTTGACATCCATATTTCCCCTCCTGCAGGCTGCTGTTGAGCTGTTTGTAGACGGGCTGGTCCTGGCTGCTGGCAGATGATGGGCTGGTCCTGGGGATGACTGAGGGTCAATCTCATCCTCTTCTTCCAACTCACTGTTGGACTTAGAATGGACAGGGACATAACACTGGTTTCATGCCTCTATCTCCTTGAACAAAAAAACTATCACAAAAAGAAAGTTAATTTTGGACATTATGTTCCCTATTCAACCACTAGGGGTAAAATGAAAGGTTATGAATGTTGCCCACTGTCCTATTCTATTGAATGACACTGGTTTCATGTCTCTATCTCCTTAAAAAAAAAAAAAAAAAAAAGCTTTTACAAAAGGAGAGAAAATTTTGAACATGCATTTCCCTATTCAACCAAAAGGGATAAAATGAAAGGGTGTGAAATTTGCTCACCGTCCTCCTGTATTGAATGATGCTGGTTTCGTGTCTCTATGTTCTTCAACAAAAAACTATTACAAAAACAAAGTTAATTTTGGAAATGCTGTTCCCTATTAAACCAGTAGGGGTACAATAAAAGGTTGTAAAAGTTGCCCACTGTCCTCTTCTACTGAATGACACGGGTTTCGTGCCTCTATCTCCTTCAACAAAAAAGCTATTACAAAAAGAAGGTTAATTCTGGACATGCAGTTCCCTATTCAACCGGTAGGGGTAAAATAAATGGTTGTCAAAGTTGCACACTGTCCTCCTCTAATGAATGACGCTGGTTTTGTGCCTCTATGTCCTTCAACAAAAAAGCTATTACAAAAAGAAGGTTCATTTGGACATGCATTTCCTGATTCAACCACTAGGGGTAAAATTAAAGGTTGTGAAAGTTGCCCACTGTTGTCCTCTATTGAATGACGCTGGTTTCGTGTCTCTATGTCCTTCAACAAAAAACTGTTAAAAAAAGGATAATTTTGGACATGCAGTTCCCTATTCAACCAGTAGGGGTAAAACGAAACTTTGTGAAAGTTGCTCACTGTCCTGCTGTAATGAATGATACTGGTTTTGTGTCTCTATTTCCTTCAACAACAAAAAAAGTAGTACAAAAAGAAGGTTTATATTGGGCATGCAATTCACACACCAAGCTATTACCAAGCTAAAAAAAATAAAATAAAAATAAATAAATAAATAAATAAATAAATTCCCATGCCAAGAGGAGCTCTTCCCGGAGTAACTCACATTGCGACAGCTTTTGCAGGCCAGTGCTCATAATATCGAGTGAAAATAAAGAAAACAAGCTTGTGGAATATTATTAGCTTTCCACGTTTTACAACAATACTATTTTGGAAAGTATTTGCTAAGCCTTTTAGGAGTTATTGCCGTTTATCGCTGAATGAGTCTGGAATATCGAAAACATAACTTTATTAACCTCGGTAATGAGATGCATATTTAGAAGTTCATTAAAATGATATTACTGGATTTAAACTCTACACATGCACTGTAGGGCAAGATGCTTGAATATTACATTGAGAATATGACAGTGTCAAAGTCTGAACAGCGATCCATGCAAGGGCTTTTCAAACGTATGGAGATCATCACATACTTTAATGCTGCAAACTGACAGCAAATTTACATAACCGAGCAAGATAACAGTGATTTGTACAGTTGAATTGGTGGAAACTTTCAAAAACCAAATCCAACGATTTAAAAGTGAAATTGTTCAGCCAGACATAGACAACCAGTCAAAGGCTTGGACACACTTGACTAAATGTATTTTTCTCATGATCTAAAAAACCTTTTTGGTCTAAAGCAAGGGTGTTCAGTGTCTTCCAGGGTTTAGCCCACAGGCCATATTATAATATAAAAATAAGAAGAATCCTTATTTCCATGACTTAAAATGACCACCCTACCTGTCAAATACTAATTATATTAAGGGCAACACTGACACTGTTTCAGAAATTTATATAAGCAAACGTCAGGTGCACAATAAATGGATCAAACACGTTTTAATTTAAATTGTGGAGGATCAAAGCAAGAATTACAACTTGTCGGCTCATTGTTCATAATGCAGAAATTAACGCTAACAATAAAATCAAAGTAATTTAAAAAAAATTATTTGTAGTTGTCATTTATCATAATATTTTGAGAATAAAGTAAAAATAACGAGAAGAATGTCGAAGCATTTTGAGATTAAATTCATAATATTTTGAGAATAAATAGATATGAAAGTAACATCAAAGTGATGTGGTGGACAATAGCAAAGTGCAGCGTCTGGGTCTTTACATACAACATCACTAACCAGGGAGATAACTTGGCTATGCAACCAAGCTGAATTTGTGGGAAGTTTTTGCAAGCTCTCTGTTAATAAATAAGGTGTGCAATAGCACAGGAGTTTTCAACATGTGGGCATCTGTCAAGGGAGAAATGAGATATAGGCTCACACTCAAGTGCAGCAAGAAATAATTGGAACTGCTGTGAATTATATAAGTCCATATCATAATATTGTATGTGGTAACATCCCCTCAGTTACAGTATTGTTTAGAGAGGAAAACCCAATAACAGTGCTAAGCAGAACTGTTCAAATCTGTCTGGCTCTTTCTTCTGAATAAATTCAATTTCCTACATAACTGCTGCAGTGTCCGGATACTAATAACTCTGTGCTGATGAGCCAAAAGACCAAGGATTTCTTTATTGCAAAATCCTGTCCTAAAGTATGATTTAACTACATCCTCCACATCCATGTCTTGCATTAATGAAGCTGCTGGCTCGGCGTCCGTTCTATCGTTGTGATAATGATGCTCTGTTTAGCCTAATATCGACTTTTTTCCTCTAATATTTCTACTTTATTTTCACAATATACTAGATTTTATTCTAATAATTTTTACTTTATTCTCAAAATATTATGAATATAATCTCAAAATGATAAGACTTTATTCTAATAATGTTTACTTTATTCTCATACGAAATTTTATATCATAATGCCTTGACTTTTTTCTCAAAATATTAAGGCTTTAATCTCATAACACTACAACTTTATTCCCATAATTTTTACTTTATTCACAAAATATTACTACTTTATTATCGAAATCTTAATTTTTATTATTTTTTTTATTTAACGTGGCAATAAAATGCCATTGTGGGATCACAGAGTAAAGTTAAAAATAACTTTCAATTTATAAATGCATCTCGAAAAACCTGCGTTGGGTTTCATGACTGTTATTAAACATGATTCCAGGTTGTTTTTAATTAAGCAAAGTTTCAAAGCTTGATAAACGGTAAGACAGTGTTTTTTCTCCCCTTTTGCTCTGGTGTTCAGACTTAAGTAAAAAATTTGACAAGATCAATGGCATTTGATTTTAAACCATTTAAAAATCAAGGCACCACAGGCTATTTAAACGCAGCAGTTTAAAGGCCCAAACATACTCTACGCAAGTATGTGAACACAGACGCACCTTGCTATGCAAGCTCGATTTCACGCGTCGTTGCATTGTGAAATGTGTCAGTGCTCAATTCATAACCCAACGCAAGTACGCGCTGCATTCTCAGTGTTGCCACAAGGGGCGCTAGAGCAGATATTCTTCTTTCAGTCAACAACTGTCATGGCGGATTCGGGCAGCAATTTGAGTTGAATCTTTTCTAAAAATATACGAAGACTTTTTGTCCCCAGTCCATTCAAACAATCGTGTTTTTGCTCCGTGTCTCTCCCCACTCCTCTACTATTGACTCATCTACCACATCTGGGCTGCATCCAAAAACGTAGGCAGCTGACTTGGTGCCTAATAAGTTAATGGCTTAACTGACAGCTGTTTTGAATGAATGGAACTCTTAAGGAACTGGTCTCCGAACAGTTTGTAAAGCACCTTATTTTCATCCTGCATCTGAAGGCAGCATTTTCCTGGTTTCGGACATGGATCTATAAAATACTGGTTTCGGATGCAGCACTGGTTTCGTGGTCACCCCTAAAAAATCTATTGCCCTCTTGTGGTCTGAGGTTTGTAACCACCAGAGCAATGCAAGAGCGCACGTAATGTATGTACAACGAGATCACGCATTGGCCATGCGTTGGCCAAGCGCTCGCGTCTGCGTTTGCGTACTTGCGTGAAGTATGTTTCGGCCTTAACTCCACAAACATGACGTGGAAATGTGAACCAGCACGGGCAGAGCGCATATACAGGCAGTCATTTTTGTTTGACTTTAATGATTTTATCATTTTAAGACCTATGCATTGTGCTATTTAGGCTTAAATAGCTGAGCTGCTATTTTGAGTTGTGTTTGAGGAAATTCCATTGCAACAAACATTCTTTATTCCCACGTACCGACTCCCGACAAAACCTGTATAACCGAACAAGATGACTGGCACATGCATTAAAATCTACTTGGTGTGTGGATTGTTAAAAACAAATGAAGATTAGAAATGAGGCTTATAGATTATACAGTGCATCTGGAAAGTATTCACAGCGCTTCACTTTTTCCACATTTTGTTATGTTACAGCCTTATTCCAAAATGGATTAAATTCATTATTTTCCTCAAAATTCTACAAACAATACCCCATAATGACAACGTGAAAGAAGTTTGTTTGAAATCTTTGCAAATTTATTAAAAATAAAAAACGAAAAAATCACATGTACTTAAGTATTCACAGCCTTTGCCATGACACTCAAAATTGAGCTCAGGTGCATCCTGTTTCCACTGATCATCCTTGAGATGTTTCTACAACTTGATTGGTGTCCACCTGTGGTAAATTCAATTGATTGGACATGATTTGGAAAGGCACACACCTGTCTATATAAGGTCCCACAGTTAACAGTGTATGTCACAAACCAAGCCATGAAGTCCAAGGAATTGTCTGTAGACCTCCGAGACAGGATTGTATCGAGGCACAGATCTGGGGAAGGGTACAGAAAAATTTCTGCAGCATTGAAGGTCCCAATGAGCACAGTGGCCTCCATCATCCGTAAATGGAAGAAGTTTGGAACCACCAGGACTCTTCCTAGAGCTGGCCGCCCGGCCAAACTGAGTGATCGGGGGAGAAGGGCCTTAGTCAGGGAGGTGACCAAGAACCCGATGGTCACTCTGACAGAGCTCCAGCATTTCTCTGTGGAGAGAGGAGAACCCTCCAGAAGAACAACCATCTCTGCAGCGCTCCACCAGTCAGACCTGTATAGTAGAGTGGCCAGACAGAAGCCACTCCTCAGTAAAAGGCACATGACAGCCTGCCTGGAGTTTGCCAAAAGGCACCTGAAGGACTCTCAGACCATGAGAAACAAAGATTGAACTCTTTGGCCTGAATGGCAAGCGTCATGCCTGGAGGAAACCAGGCACTGCTCATCACCTGGCCAATACCATCCCTACAGTGAAGCATGGTGGTGGCAGCATCATGCTGTGGGGATGTTTTTCAGCGGCAGGAACTGGTAGACTAGTCAGGATCGAGGGAAAGATTAATGCAGCAATGTACAGAGACATCCTTGATGAAAACCTGCTCCAGAGCACTCTGGACCTCAGACAGGGGTGAAGGTTCATCTTCCAACAGGACAACGACCCTAAGCACACAGCCAAGATAACAAAGGAGTGGCTATGGGACAACTCTGTGAATGTCCTTGAGTGGCCCAGCCAGAGCCCAGACTTGAACCCGACTGAACATCTCTGGAAAGATCTAAAAATGGCTGTGCACCAATGCTTCCCATCCAACCTGATGGAGCTTGAGAGGTCCTGCAAAGAAGAATGGGAGAAACTGCCTAAAAATAGGTGTGCCAAGCTTGTAGCATCATACTCAAAAAGACTTGAGGTTGTAATTGGTGCTAAAGGTGCTTCAACAAAGTACTGAGCAAAGGCTGGCTGTGAATACTTATGTACATGTGATTTCTTTCATTTTTATTTTTAATAAATTTGCAAAGATTTCAAACAAACTTCTTTCACGTTGTCATTATGGGGTATTGTTTGTAGAATTTTGAGGAAAATAATGAATTTAATCCATTTTGGAATAAGGCTGTAACATAACAAAATGTGGAAAAAGTGAAGCGCTGTGAATACTTTCCAGATGCACTGTATATTTAGAAACAAGGCTTGCATATTAAAACCTCAATGCCTCTGATACAGAAAAACTGTACCCTGTGAGAGAAAATAGAAAGCTCCCACATGAGGCATTTGTAACGATTCATCTGATGAACTTGAGCACGAACAGCATGTAAAAGTCAAAGTGTGAACTGTCAGTTAATGCAGGTGGGGCTCACTGATTGGAATTTATTTACATTTGAAGCCAGAATTGAAGCCTGCCTTGTTGCTTTTGTACCCTGATGTAATTAACATTAAGCCTTACTTTTTTTTTTCTCTCCCATCACAAAAAACAAACAAACATTTGGTGCTATTAACAAAAGGTCCGGAGCTTCAGCCCTATCAGCCAGGGTCTAGCTACGCTGCTGGTCTAAAGGCTGAAATTAGTTCTACAGACAAATATACATTGTGCCTATGTATGAATTTTTGTATAAAACTAACTTTTTAATTTTAAAAACGAGACTGGATAGTGAATAAAAACCAACCAACAAGTGCCTAGTTTACTACAAGGGAACTCCTCCAATACTGTTTATGAAGCATACCAGGTAGATACCTCATGCTGCTGATCGAGAGAATGCCAAGAATCTGCAGAAATGTAATCTTGACAAAGGATTATTACATTTAAGACACTTAAATATAAGAGTTTTCATTTCTTTAACATGTTTTGGTCACTACATAATTCCCACTCTTCTCATTGTGTTATTTTTATAGTTTTGATAACTTTACAGTTATTCCAAAACGTGCAAACTTATAATAATAAAGAATGAGTAGGCATATTTTAAAGAAAACATTTTATGCACATAAAAATAATTCACATTCCAAAATAAATAAATAAATAAATACAAATTTATAAAAACCCAAATTAGAACCACTGCCCCCAGTGGCGGAAGCTGGAAGTGTAGTTGCAGGTTGAACACGTGTGAGCTCCAGTTTCTGGGTGAAATGTCTGGAAATGCTGCATAAAGTATTTATTTTTTTATTTTATTTTTTTATCATTATAATTTTACAACATAAATATTTTTTAGATTTATAAATAAAAAGCATATTTTATAAATTCTATTTCCAAACCCTAAACCTCGTATAAATAGAGTAAAAATGAAAATTTTATACGAATATCCAACCTCCGAATCGCACACGCCATTGTTTATGTGAACAGGATTAGTTCCTTATTTCCATGAGACTTTGATCTTTGTCTTGGAGGTCACTCAACATGCTATCAGTAGTGCTAGAGGGAAAGGTGATCAAAGTTGCATTGATGTAAAAATTTCTGATATAGGATGATCCTTGTCAGCAATTGGCTGAATGAGGTTGATTTCAGGGCACATGAACTTTCGGAAGCAACATGATTTTCCATGTGCTCATGTTGAAAACGCAAAGGGCTGAGGTTTAGAGCACCAGAAACTTCACAAATGTTCAATTTATGCTAAATCTAACCGCCTGTAATCAGATTTCTAAATTTCTTATTTTTTGCTTTATGACAACAGGAATAAAAATGCCTTCTATTTTTATTGATAAAGCTGTAAATCATCATTATTATTAAATAGTCTATAGCCACATGTCCCGGCTCAAAAACAGCTTTGCATTTTAAAGCATGGTGTTTGTAAGGGGCAAGGTTTAAGTAGTTTCATTCATATAGAGGGGGTCTAATCAAAAACGCTGATTCATGTATAGAGCAAAATCTCATCACTCCACTGCCATTTCGGATGCGAGCTCAGCAGTGTTGCTTTCACTCTGAGTATGCCATCTGCCATGCTCAGTGTTCCCTGCTGAGAGACCATTAATTACCAGATTCACTCTGAGGGACAGTGGGATCTGAAACACTCACTTTAAACACTTAAATGCATGCCAGGAAATCACAAGTTATTTAATCTTTCACTAACTTAATTAATTTATTAATTAGAGACTTTTAAACGTACTGTTAATGTGCTAATTTCACATCCTGTAAGATGTGGTCACTGCAGTATCCAGGGTGTGATTGTGCAAAAATGAACCATTATTATTTTTATTTTATTTTTTTGTATGTATGACTTTACAAACACAATGGCTGTCAGACTGTTAAAGCTGTAATGGCTGTTAAACACAGCTTAACCTTTGCTCATTGCAACAGTACCAAACACTTGTATACAGAATAGCCTTAAAAATGGATGTACATTTTCACAATACTCAGATTAAGTAAAATACTTTTTCTTGTTAACAGCACAAACAAAAGCACATACCACTTTATAAATGTATATTCTTATAGTTTTTAGCTCTTAATTGCAACAGGTTATTTAAATAATAATAATAATTATCATTATTATTATTCAGTATATTATTATATATCGCTTTTCATTGTGGAAATTCAATCTCAAAGTATCAGAGAAATGTTTCACATGATACAACTTTTCTATTTAATTGATTATTTTATTTACAATGTTAACTTAAATGTTAACCTGTTCTTTTAATAATGATAACAATTGTTTGAATTTGTGAAGCACCTTTTATTGTGAGAATTTTTTTAAAAATAAATCTCAAAGTGGTAAACAGCAAAACAATTACTTGTTACTACTTATTTTTTATATAATTTATTTTAAAATGTTTATTTAAAGATTTACATTCTTTTAATAATAATAATAAATATTTTAAATAGTAACAATAATAATTATTAATTATAATATAATTTATATATTATATGTATATTTATTTATATTATATTTATTATATTATATAATTATAAATATAATTTCAATTTACAAAGCACTTTTCATTGTGAGAAATGCTAAACAGAAGAATTCTACTTGTTACTACTCTATTCTGTATATAATGTTTTATCTTATTTTTTAATGTTTACTAAAATTGTAGCTTTTTAGAAAAATACATTTTACTGTCAACATGTACTGCTGTTTGCTATGTTGTTGAACATTTGACAATTAAAACTTTGACTTGACATTGACTAATGCAATTTTATGTGCATTTCATATCCTCTGGCTCAACAACATTCATGAATACAAGTTTTAATGATATTATGCAGCATGCCACTTAGGTACATCCACCTGTAATACAGTTATGATGCAATGCCACCACCACATATCTCTCTCTCTCTCCCTCTCCATCTCGTTCTCTTATTAGAGTACCAGTGTTTGATTATCCTGCGAAAAAGCCACAGATTAATCCAATTCAGATGCCTTTACTCTTTGGTTTAATATCTTAATTAGAGAGAGAGAGAGAGAGAGAGAGAGAGAGAGAGAGAGAGAGAGAGAGAGAGAGAGAGAGGGAGTGGGAGCGAATTTAAACTCCCATACCACTTTCTTTCTCTCTATTTTTCTTCCCGAGATGGGGCTGGAGTGCTGATGTCAGGACAGTGCTGTTTCCGTGGTAATGAGCTGTCAGTGATATGAAGCTGAGCACTCGATTTCTCACATCACCCATCCCCCCTTTTCCAAATCAGAGCCAGAGACCAAGAGTAGTGATTCCCTCCTTGCCTTTCTGGGAACAGTGCCCTGGGGACGGGCAATGTCGGATACGCAGTGTAGAAGCGAGACCAAAATGGTCAGTCCCATTGCAGTCTGAGTCAGTACCATAATTAGGCCTTCAGACATCGTCTCTGGAATAGAATAAGAAAATATATATGCCACTGAGGGAACTGCTGTCCGTTGGTCTAAAGGATTGATTTAATTCACCAGGCACTAATAAGACAAACAAACAGCTAACCTCAGGGCTGTTCGCGGGCCACAGTTGTAAGCCACACAGATGCTGTGATGGTTCAGCACAGGGAAATCTCTCATAAAGAAGGTTTACACAGAGCTTGTCGCAAATGTGCTGGCAGTTAAACATGCACTATACCTCTGAGAACACCACTCTGCACTAGACTATTTTCCATTTACTGAGAGATGCTGTTCCCGAGCCGATAGTGTTGGAGACAGCACGTGCAGGGATCACTGCTGGCTGTCAGCACCACTGATCTCCGGAGTGGATGATCTCTGGGGCAGATGCTCAAAAAGAGGAATTCAGACTGCTGGAGTTGGTTCAGCCGAACATTACTTTACAATTTAAAATGACAACACAATCATTTTCACCTATACACGAATGATTATCTCAGTGTACAAAGGAGGAAACGTAATTAGCTCATTTTTCACATAGTAAGCCAAAACATGTCACAGTGGTGCATTAGCAGTTGCTATTGTCAGGATAGCTGAGCAGTTTTGGGCTCTCGGTGCTCTCTTTTTGGAATAGGAAAGATGAATACAGTAGAGAAAAATGTGGCAATTTTGCGTATTTACCATCTGCAGCGTAGACTTGTCAGCTGTACTGATATGTAGGTTTTCTGGTGTTATTTGCAGTTCTCATCTTACCATACACGAGTTATGATTCCTTTTCTGATCTTTTGTGGTGAGCACTGTCCATGGTACTGGACTCTGTGTACCAATAAAACATACATTATAAAAGGAATAGTTCACCAAACATGAAAATGTTGTCATCATTTACTCACCCTTATTTCTTTCCAACTCATTTTTATTTGTATAGTGCATTTCACAACACACATCGTTTCAAAGCAGCTTCACAGAAAATCATGCTTTAACAGAAAATTGAAACTGTAATATCTGTAAAGTCTTAGAGCCATCATTATGTAGTTTGATTAAATATGATTGTAAATTGTGTATAAAAATAAATAATTAAATAATAATTGTATTTAGAACCCCAGTGAGCAAGCCGAAGGCGACTGTGGCAAGGAACACAAAACTCCATAAGATGTTAGTTAATGGAGACAAATAACCTTGGGAGAAACCATCACCATCAATGGAGCACCAGTGAAGAGAGTCAGAAGCTTCAAGTTCCTGGGTTTCCACATCACTAAGGAACTCACATGGTCGGTCAACACTGAGGTCATTGTGAAGAAGGCTCATCAGCGCCTCTTCTTCCTGAGACGGCTGAGGAAGTTTGGAATGAACTGCCACATCCTCACACGGTTCTACACCAGCACTGTAAAGGTTGGGCAAAGAGGAAGCGGGATCCGGCTGAACAGAAAACATAAAGTTTTAATGAGAAACTCAACTTAAAACAAAAGTAAACAAAAACCGACACATATACAACAGGGCCACGTACGTCGCTCTCTCTCTCTTGAACCGGCATCTCCGGCCGCCCTATATCTCGCTCTCCCGCTGATCAGCTGATTCAGTGCCGGCCATGCACCATCACAGCCCGGCCACGCCCTCCTCCTCGTCACACTCCTCCCCACGCCCGATTCAGGCCAGGGCGCCACCGGTCTGACTAACTCCCCACCATCTCTGGAGGGGAGACGCTGCCCTTCCGGCCGTTCTGCCAAATGATGGTCCACCCCGCCTCCTGCGAACCTGGGGGAGAGACGAGGGGAGGCGTGGGGAGAGGGAAAGGGTGAGCAGAGACACAGAGAGAGAGAGAGAGAGAGAGAGAGAGAGAGAGAGAGAGAGAGAGAGAGAGAGAGAGAGTGAAGAACTTGCTCGCCGGCTCCCAGACGCGCTGTTGACTGGTCCTCAATGTCTCCTCCGCCTTCTGGTGGATGCCAGCTCGCTCCTCCCCCGGCGGACGGCAGCGAGCCCTCCGGCCCCTGGCAGATGGCCACGGTTGCTCCCCAGGCAGATGGCAGTGGTGTCTCTCTCTCTAGAAACAGTGTTTCTGGCTGCCCTTTATCTCAGTCTCCCACTGATCAGCTGATTCAGCGCTGGCCATGCTCCATCACGGCCTGGCCACGCCCTCCTCCTCGCCACAAATGACTAATGTCTTTGAAGTCCATCCCAGATTAACTGCAGAAGTTCCCATAGATGCATTGTCCTTTGTTAGCTGGCTGATGAAGTCTTTTGTTGGCAAATAATTGATAGTCTATGTATTCCATTTTAAGAGTGTAGTCCATCATTAGACCAAGGTGATGCAGGCAGAGATCAGTGAGGTGCATCGCAGTACAACCAGCAGGTCATTTTGGTGAGGTCCATCCTAAGTCCAAGGTTCAGGAAGCGGCATATGGCATTGGACTCAAGATGGCGCAGAGTGCGGCTGCTGCGTTGCGAGCTCCGACACAACATCGTAGTTTTTTGTTTGTTTTGTTTACAATTCTTATGTTTTTTTGTCATGGATGTTGTCTGCATTATTGTCTATGACAGACAAACACTTTTGGACATTGGTTCTGCAATTACACACCGTAAACCAGACTTCAAATTCCTCAATGCCGACCCGCTGTTTACAAACACGCCAGCGGAGCCCTTTGTCTGGGCAGCCCGGCCTCGGAAAAGCAAAAGGAAAAGGGGAAACAGATCCGGCGTTCTCATCAGAGTAAGATGTCGCGGAAATCGACCCCCACTACACAGTATTCTACTGGCAAATGTTCAGTCTCTGGACAACAAGCTCTGCGAGCTGAGACCGCGGATCTCTTTCCAACGAGAGACGAGGAACTGCTGCATTATCTGCCTTACAGAAACTTGGATGTCTGCGGAGATTCCAGACTCAGCCATTGAACCCGCGGGGTTCTCTGTGCACCGAGCGGACAGAGCGAAAGACCTCTCAGGTAAAAGCAGAGGTGGTGGTGTATGTTTTATGATCAACAAATCCTGGTGTAATCAGAGGAATGTACATTCTATCAAGTCTTTCTGCTCTCCTGATCTGGAATTTCTCATGCTTATGTGTCAACCATTCTTGCAACCGAGGGAATTCACAGCAGTCATTATCACTGCTGTGTACATCCCACCACAAGCCGACACAGATGGGGCACTCAAGAAACTGTACGGGATTATAAGCAAGCAGGAAACCACGCACCCTGAGGCCGCGTTCATTGTGACCGGGGACTTCAACAAAGCCAATATCAAATCAGTCGCACCAAAATACCAGCAACACATCAGTTTTAACACATGAGGGGACCAGGTTTTGGACCATTGCTACTCTCCTTTCTGGGAAGGCTACATATCCCTCCCCCGCCCATCATTTGGCAAATCGGACCACTCTTCCATTCTGCTTCTGCCCGCTTACAGGCAGAAACTGAAACAGGAAGCACCCACCCTCAGAATGATCCAGTGCTGGTCGGACCAATCAGACTCTATGCTACAAGACTGTTTTGATCACGTGGACTGGGAGATGTTCTGGTCCGCCTCTGATGACGACATCGAGCTGTACGCTGATAGCGTAAGGTGTTTCATCAGAAAGTGCTTAGAGGACGTTGTTCCGACCAAAACAATACGGATCTACCCAAACCAGAAACCTTGCATTAATATCGATGTTCGTGCGGCACTTGATGCGCGGACCTCTGCTTTTAATTCCGGGAATGCGGAGGAGCATAAACAAGCCAGTTATGCCCTCCGAAAAACTCAGAACAGCAAAACATCAGTACAGGAACAAGATTAAAGGACAGTTCAATACCACCAACTCTAGAAGTATGTGGCAGGAAATTAACATCATCACGGACTTTAAAGGGAATTAAAACTCTGCCGTGAACACCACTGCCTCTCTCCCGGATGAGCTAAATACTTTTTATGCTTGTTTCGAGGGAAATAACACCGCCCTCATGGAGAGAGCTCTCGCGGCCGAAGCTACAGAGGTTAGTTCACTCTCCGTCTCTGTAGCGGATGTAACCCGATCCTTCAGACGGGTGAATATCCGTAAAGCCGCGGGTCCAGACGGCATTCCGGGCTGTGTCATCACAGTGTGTGCGAACCAACTGGCTGGTGTTTTTACGGACATTTTCAACCTTTCCCTCTCTTTGTCTGTAGTCCCCACATGCTTTAAAACATCCACCATTGTGCCTGTTCCAAAGCAATCCAAAATCACTTGCTTAAATGACTGGCGTCCTGTTGCTCTCACCCCCATCATCAACAAATGCTTTGAGAGACTAATCAGAGATTACATCTGCTCTGTGCTGCCTGCATCACTGGACCCATTGCAGTTTGCTTAACGCAACAACCACTTCACTGATGATGCCATTGCATCTACAATACACACTGCTCTCTCCCACCTGGAAAAAAGAACACTTATGTGAGAAAGTTATTTGTAGACTACAGCTCAGCATTCAACACCATAGTGCCCTCCAAGCTTTATGTGAAACTCCGGGCTCTGGGCTTAAACAGCTCGCTGTGCAGCTGGATCCTGGACTTCCTGTCAAGCAGACGCCAGGTGGTTAGAATGGGCAGCAACATCTCCTCATCACTGACCCTCAACACTGGAGCCCTGCAGGGCTGTGTTCTCAGCCCACTCCTGTATTCTCTGTACACACATGACTGTGTGGCAACATCCAATGCCATCATTAAGTTTGCTGATGATACGACGGTGGTAGGTCTGATCACTGACAATGATGAAACAGCCTACAGAGAGGAGGTGCACACTCTGTCACACTGGTGTCAAGAGCACAACCTCTCCCTCAACGTCAGTAAGACAAAGGAGCTTGTGGTGGACTTCAGGAGAAGAGAAAGAGAACACAGCCCCATCACCATCAATGGAGCACCAGTGAAGAGAGTCAGAAGCTTCAAGTTCCTTTGGTTTCCACATCACTAAGGAACTCACATGGTCGGTCAACACTGAGGCCATGGTGAAGAAGGCTCATCAGCGCCTCTTCTTCCTGAGACGGCTGAGGGAGTTTGGAATGAACCGCCACATCCTCACATGGTTCTACACCAGCACTGTAGAGAGCATCCTGACTGGCTGCATCTCCGCCTGGTACGGCAATAGCACTGCCCACAACCGCAAAGCCCTGCAATGGGTGGTGCGAACTGCCAGACACATCATCGGAGGTGAGCTTCCCTCCCTCCAGGACATATATACCAGGCGGTGTGTGAAAAAAGCTCGGAGGATCATCAGAGACTCCAGCCACCCGAGCCATGGGCTGTTCTCACTGTTAACATCAGGCAGGCGGTATCGCAGCATCAGGACCCGCACCAGCTGACTACATGACAGCTTCTTCCCCCAAGCAATCAGACTTTTGAACTCTTGATCTCTCACGATCAAAATACATCAGCACTGCACTTTATTACTCTTATTATCTCACACCGGACTGTCATAAATTATATTCTCTCTTAACAACACACTGGCAACTTATAATCAACCGACAGCCTGAATGTCAATACAGTACAATACAACCTACTGCATATTTTATATATACTATATATACTATTTTTATTGAATAATGTGTATTCTATATTGTGTGTATTGTATACTGTACATTGTATGTTATTATTTGTATATTGTGTTGTAATTATGTGTATATTAGATTTTAAATTGCGTTGTGTAAATCTGATGTTTATTGTAAATTGGTATATGTCTCATCACTGTCACGACTACTATTTCTGGTTCTGACAGACCTAACTAATGCAGCCTAATTGTGAGCTGATGGATAAATTAGGTGTATGCCTGGCTGAATAGATGAGTCTTTAGTCTAGACTTAAACTATGTGAGTGTGTCTGCATCCCAAACAGTGTAAGGGTAAGGACATGATGACAGACACAGAGATCCCAAGTCCCTCGTAGTGGTGGATCCAGTGTAACCAGTGAGTACATCACACAAAACTACAATAAGTGTAACACAGACTCCGGAGAACTGAGGGTTAGATCCATGTGCGGTTTATTAGTAAAGGTGCAAATAGTAAACAAACAGGCGAGGTTCAGGGCAGGCAGCAAACAATCAAAGTATTAATCCAGGTGAACAGACGTAAACAAAGGCAGGTGTCAAACACAGGCAGGCAATAATAACAGATTAAACGCTCAGAAATGTTAGTAAGGCAAAATAAGACTTCACAAAGAGTTGCGATAGTGAGGTGCTTAAATAGTCCTTGGAATTGGGAACAGGTGTGGGAGTAATCAGTCCAGGTAGGCATGCTGGGAAGTGTAGTTCCTGAAGTTCTCAGAACTCGGGTGAGAGAGACCTCTGGTAGTGAGTGGAGGAAGTCCTTGAGTTCATGAAAATAAGCTCAGTTACATTAATCTCAGTCTTATTTACACTAGTCAGAACCCACTATGCCAGCTTTCCTTTCACTCCAGGTGGTGTTTTCTCCAGCTGTTCTGTGGCGTAGCAGTTTGTTTCCTGATCTCCTAAACAAGCTCCTCTGTTATAAACATTTTCAAACACTAGACCTCTGTGGGAGATGCAGGTGGGGTCTGACTTTGAGGGTTAAAAAAACCCTCCAGCAGAAAGAGCTTACCTCCTCCACCTCCTTTGGTGTTGTGTGTGCAGACAATGAAGAGACATCTTCAAAATTAAACAATTATTTCTCTGATCTCATCTGTTAATTGTTTTCTTTTAAAAGCAGACATCTTTTCTGTGGCAATTGTGTAAATAAAACTGTAAATATATGCAATTAGCTAAATAATTTGTGTGTGTAAAATCTGTGACAAGTGCCAATGCGAGTCTGAGGTAAAAGTGACATGCTGTGACACTTGTCTTCAGGGCAAAGGGAAGACTATGAATTATTAGAAAAAAAAAAGAAAGAAAGAAAACTATGAAGCATTACTGATGTCAATCCTTTATTTCAGATTCTTAGTTTTTATACAAAACATCTTATTTACTGCATAAAAAATGTGTTATTAGATTCTCAAATATGTCAAACATATCTGTTTATATAACTTTTATAATGATCGTATTATTATCGAGATAAACACAATTATTGATGGGCTGTGACTATGGCCATGTTTGTTTACATTGCAATGCAGGCTTCAGAGTCCAGAGCCTGTCAACATAATATTTTTTTCATGTGAATAAAACAATACGTTTGAAAGGTGATTGTTTTTCTCAATTATTTTTGCTGCTGTCATATACCAATGTGTAGATATGTGCAGTAAACTTGTATTCTAATACCTCTGTGTTTATTTGAATGCCCATTACATACATTTATTTTATCATGTGTTTCAAAAGACTGTTTGAGCAGCTATTTTAGACATAAATGACAAGCACTTAGTCTCTCCATAGCAGCGGCAGCACGTGGTGAGTTTCTTAGTTCGTTTTTCCCCTATTATACACTGTGTGTTTATATGGACAGTAAACTTGTATTCTTCTATGTTTGTTTAAATGCTCGTAATATAAAATAAACACATCCTATGGTTGAAAAGACTGTTCGAACAGCTGTTTTAGACAAAAATGATGAGTGCTTAGCCAGTCCTCTATGTAGCAGCGGCAGAACAACAGCTGATTTGGTGAGTTTCTCAGTTTTGACTTGATTATACACAGTATGTGGATATGGACAGTAAACTTGTATTCTTCTGTGTTTGTTTGAATGCTCGTAACATAAAATAAATATATTATATGGTTAAAAAGACAGTTCTAGCAGCTGTTTAGACATCTAAATGACAATTGCTTAGCCAGTCTCTTTCTATTTAGCAGCTAAGCAGTACGTCAGCTGATATGGTGTTTTTCTCAGTTAGTTGAGCAGTAAATTTGTATTCTGTGTTAGTTTGAATGCCTGTAACATAAAATAAACATCCTGTGGTTGAAAAGATTGTAAGTGGCAAATGCTTAGCCAGTCCCTCTCTGTAGCAACAACAGCTAAACAGTGCGAAAGCAGATTTGAATTTTAACATTAGACACGAAAGTTCTAATCACACAAGTGTGATCGTACACCCCAGGGACCACTCTGGAATGATCAAATCAGTGTGAATGTACGTGCGAAAGGGTGAAGAAGAGGTTCTGAGATTACAAGGAATACCTCTTTTAAGATCTTAGTTGGTATTGGATCTAACATACAGGTTGTGGCTTTTGATGTTTCGATAAGTTTTGTTAGCACTTCATGACCCATGACAGCGAAGGATTGAAGTTGCTCATGAGGAATCATTTGAGACACTGTTTTCTGAGGTGCTGTGACAGACGATTGCATAATTCCAATTTTATTTCTGATGATTTCAATTTGATCAGTAAAGAAATTCATGAAGTCATTACTATTGTGCAGCGACGGAATATCTGGTTCAGTCGAGGCTTTATTCTTAACCAATTTAGACACAATACTGAATAAACACCTAGGATTGTTGTGGTTATTTTCTATGAGTTTGCTAAAATATGCTGACCTGGCAGTTTTTAGTGCCTGTCTGTAGCTACAGACACTATCCTACCATGGACAGCGAAATACCTCCTATTTTGTATTCTTCCACCTGTGCTCCATTTTCCGAGCTGCTCTCTAAAGAGCATGAGTGTGATCATTGTACCATGGTGCGGGGCTTTTTTCTTTAGTTTTCTTTCATTGAAGGGGGGCGACACAATCAAGAGTGCTAGAGAAGACTGTATTTATATTTTCTGTAATTACATTAAGTTCTTCTAGAGTTTTTGGCTTACTGAGTATATGAGACAAATCTGGAAGATTATTAGTGAAGCTATGTTTAGTGGTCGAAAGAATAGTTCTACCTGAATGATAACATGGTGTAGATTGAGTGACATTAGCTGATCGCAGCATACAAGAGATGAGGTAATGATCTGAGATGTCATCGCTCTGCGGCAGAATTTCTATAGTATCAGCATCAAGTCCATATGACAGAATTATATCTAGCATATGATTATGGCGATGAGTTGGTCCTGTCACATTTTGTCTGACTCCAAGAGAGTTGAGAATATTGATAAATGATAATCCTAATGTGTAATTTTCATTATCTATGTGAATGTTGAAGTCACAAACAATTAAAGCTCTATCCACAGTAACTACTAGATCTGATAGAAAATTTGCAAATTCACCAAGGAAATCAGAATACAGCCTGGGTGATCTATATAGTGTAGCAAGGGCAAAAGATGACAGAGATGTTTTATTTATATCTGACGGTGTCACATTAAGCATTATTAGTTCAAAAAACTTAAACTTATATCCTGAGCTCTTAGTAACACCAAAAACTTCACTATAAATTCTACCAACACCTCCTCCTCAACTCTTCAGATGAGGCTCTTGTTTATAACAATAACCTGGGGGAGTAGACTCATTTAAACTAATATATTCATCCGGTTTAAGCCAAGTTTCAGTCAAACAGAGTGCATCCAAACTATGATCTGTAATAATTTCATTTGCAATTAGTGCTTTGGTTGAAAGAGATCTAATGTTTAGTAGCCCTACTTTTATATGATGTTTATCTTCTATTTTTGTTTTTTGTTATTTTCAAGTTTGACCTTAATAGATTTTAATAGATTTTTATTCTAAATGATTTAGTGAGGGGATTGTGTTTGGTAGTTCAGAGAACAGACACAGTCTCTATGTGATATCTAGGTGATACAGTCTCTATGTTTTTAAGTTTATGTGACCTGTGTGATGTCTCAAGGCAGCTTGCAGATGGATGGTTAAACCATTCTGTCTGCTTCCTGTCCTGGGCCCCAGTTAGTCAAATACTATTACTATTAAGATTATGAGCCAAATTATTAGAGAGGAGAACAGCACCTTCCCTGGAGGGATGGTGTCCATCTCTCTTTAGCAGGTCAGGTTTACCCCAAAACCTCTTCCAATTGTCTACAAATCCTATTCTATTCTCCGGACATCCAGCTATTCAGAGACACTAATCTACTATAAACCTTGTCACCACAATGAGCAGGGAGGGTGCCAGAGCATATTACAGTGTCTGACATCGTTTTTGCAAGTTCACACACCTCTTTAACATTGTCTCTAGTGATCTCCGACTGGCGATGCCGGACATCGGTAGTGCTTACGTGAATAACAATTTTAGAAAACTATGTTTAGCATTAGCCAGCACTTGTAAATTTGATCTGATGTCAGATGCCAGAGCTCCCAAAATGTATTTAACAATAGTAATTGGAGTCTCTATTTCAACGTTCCTTACAATAGAATCTCCTATAACAAGGGCTCTTTCAAAATGATTCTCAGTGGGTGCATCACTGTTTGAGGAGAATCGATTGGAAACCCTAACAGGAACGAGAGAATATGCCACCGAGATGTCACCCAAATGCCCTACTGCGGGGGCTCAACAGCCAGAACCAAAGTGTGTGTTGCTCGTTGTACTACCAACATCCAAAACAGTATCTACTGGCTTCTTTTTCTCACTGACCTCCACTAGTGTTCGGATGCTTGCCTCTAACTCATTAACCAGTAAAAAAAAAGAAAAGTAAAAAGAAAAGAAAAAGGGTGTGCGCGGTAATATACACGCAGTCGAAACAGTAGAAAAGCAGAAAAAAAGAAGCACGCGGTAAAATGGCAAAAGAAAAAAATTATGAATGTAGAGGAATAAGCAATGCTAAGCAGGCTAGCAAGCTACAAACACAGACTCGAGCAGTGTGCAATGTCAGCTAGTCAACTAGTATCTCCCTACTGCATAACTCCTCAGTTTGCACTGTTCTTTTCTTTATTAAAATTAATGCCATTGCCTGTTTAGACATTCGACAACAGTAGGTTGAACGTTTTGCTGTTGAAATTGGTCTGTTCTTATCTAAATTCAAATCACTGCTTCCACTGCCTGAAGTAGAAAACATTGTTGAATGTATGGGCATATTTGAGCTTCAGTTTCTGAATGAAATGTCTATAAGGTGGTGCTAAAAGCAAGTTTTATTTTTAGTGAATTATGTAATACTGTCAACAGGAATGCATATTTAATTAACTCTACACCCTAATCCAAACACCAACTCTAAACCTAACCATCAGTTATTTCAGAGCAAACATGCAACCTCCGAATTGCACTCACCATTGTTTTTGTGAATATGATTACTTTCTGGTTCCAACGGTACTAGAACCCATATCTCAGTAGTGCTAGGGAAATGTTCATGCTTCAGTTGATGCAAAAATGTCTGATGAACAATGGCACTTATCAGAAATTCAGTTGAATGGGGAACATTTCTGGGTACTTGAACTTCCTGAACTAACATGCAGATTTCGAGGAACAGACTAAAATTTAAGTCATAATCTGTTGAAAGTGTTGCCCAAAAGCTTTCAAATTTCATTGTGTTAGCATATTCAAACTTGGTCCGTCGCAATTACATACAACACAGACAAGAACCAGTGCTATCATTGATATCAAACCTGGTCTGACATGTCTTGAGGAGTCAAATTTGAATTTACGCAAATGAGATTTGAGAGCTATGGCGGAGGGAAATATTTTTAGTGAATAAAGACTTACATTTTGATACTTACACAAATTTATAATATGGCTTCAAAGACATGGAATATAGCACGCACATTGTGTGGACTACTTTTTTTGTTATTTTTTAGAGATTGATAGCCCCCATTCATAGCCCTGTCCCCATTCACTTCAATTGTATGTCAAAGAGCAGCATGACAGTTTTTCAAAACAACTAATTTTGTGTTCTACAGAAGAAAGAAAGTCATGCAAGTGTGAAATAACATGAGAGTGAACCATTCCTTTAACACACAAGTTCAGATTTGGTGCTGTCCACAGTTCTGAATGCCATACAGCCCATTTTTTTTGTGTTTTTTTTTTCCCTTTTTTTTTTTCTTCTTCTTTTTTTTGTCTCTGCACTAATACAAAGCCTTTCTAGGGTTTAGGTAGTGGAATTCAAAAAAAAAAAAAAAAAAGATAAAATTTTCTGGAGTATTACAGTGTGTTGGTTTAATTGGTTCGTTTTCAGAATATGCATTACTCTTAATTGTTTATTTCCTCTGCTTTTCCTCAACCCTTTCTGACACTATGTTACTCCAACACAGCTCCAATTACAGAAAAAATATATTGATTTGTAGTTTGTGTGGATCTACACACTTCCTTTCTAATAAATGTTGTGTCATTTCAGTAATTAGCCTCTGGATAATATAAATGTTGGCATTTGGGCTTGTGTTTGGACAACCAGCGATGAGTGGTGGAAGGAACTAATTACCAGTAGTCAAAACCTCCACCCACGCACATGCATACACAAACTCTTAATCATAGTGATGCATACATGCATACATACACGCGCGCGCACACACACACACACAAATGCATATAGATATGCACGCATATCCAAGCGCATTCAATCACACACACTCCTACACATACATAAAACGCTTCTATGGTCTTTTTTACGTTTCTCCACTAATTGAAAACACAGGAAGGTTCAAAAGCAAACAGTTTTTAAAGAATCTGTATTCACCTTCTCTCTCACAGAACCGACTAAATAATACACACACATTCACATCTTCATACTCACAGTACACGTGACACAGGCAGAGCCTCAGGCTAGCCCAGCAAAGAAGAAATGAGCTCAGTCCTTTAAAACCTGTGGCTCCTTACAGCTCAGAACAAGAGAGGACTAGCTCAATAATTACAAAAGCACAATGCCAAAGGGTTTTCAGGTTTCGAGCTAGCGCTGCATGTGCACTCAGACTATTTAATTAGACAGACAGATTTGTAGCTATGCATCTCCCCCCTAATGCCCCTTACTGCTGCAGCTCAACTAGCACACATATGCGCACTTGTCTTACCCACACACACCAACTGTTAGAATACATCCTCAAATACACACATAATCCGACCTAATACAGCAGAGGTGTCCAAAGTCCAGCCCGCACATGGGCGTAGAATATGCGGGGGACACGGGGGACATGTCCCCTTCACTTTCAATAAAACCTAAGTTCGTCCCCTGCACTTATTCACAGGGCAAATATGTTTACATTGTCTGTATTATACAAAAAATGTGTAAATATGTAAAAGTTCAAATTTACTGGTCAATCTCTTAAGAGACAGACAGCTGCTCAACCATGCACTGAATGAGTTCATCATCTAGCGTCGTTTCCATGGCGACCACGTCAGTCACCCGGGCTGGATCTGCAGCAACCGGTCATTTGTCACAAACTCAATGTAGCAAAATACTTTCCACTCATGTTTTTGTTGTGATGTCAAGCAATGTAAGTTGTCATTTGGCATCTGTTCATATTTTGATTTTGATCTATGATGTTATTATGGGATGATAGCTCGAATCTGAAAGCGGAAGAAGCTTTCTTTTAAGTACACGTGCAAACATAACCCGTGCCTACACGCAAATTTATTCACGCTTTTCATCCAACACTGGATCATAGTGGATGACACAACTGTTCAAGAGAAAACCAGTTAATTTGCTCACTTTGACAACTGTGCAAGCTACGCACAACAATAATGGCAGGTACAAGTGAAAATGGTTAAAAAAAAAAAAAAAATCAACGCTTCCAAGTCTTCACTAAATGATCAGTAGATATAATATGCATTATATTAGTAGGGATTCTTTGACATTGGATTTTGACTGAGAAGAAGAGCTGAAAATTTTAATTAGCCATATAATTTAAGTATTAATGCTCGGTTTGAGATGGCTTATAAAATTTAACATTATCCACCCAGGAAAATTTGTTTTTCTCTTGAAATTTGCTGTCAAATTCTGCCCCACAAAGGTGAAATGGAGTAACTACGCCAACACTGAAACAGAGAAATGGCTTCAAACTTTTTGGATTTATTTCCAGCCAAATCTTCATTATCAAATTTTCACACTTCGTTTCCTTTGAATCTTAGTTGAACCAAACCCGTCTGTCACAGGTCAGATCACTAAAAAGTGGTAACCTGCAACTGTTACCTTAGAAAGCTTTTTCTACTTGATTTTTTTGACTTTTGACAATCAAACCTGTTACCATTTAGATATTACCACATAAAGCACATTTTTAGGTTAACTTTTTTTCTAAATAGTGTAAATATACCCAATTCAAATGTGTTGTTTCTGTGTTTTGCCATTGAAGGACAGTATTGTTGTTTGTTTGACTGATTTTACCACCCTCATGTAGTGCATATAAAAATGTTTGTCAGGTAGCTTGTGCTAGGTAAAAACAAATCTGCTGTGGTAACATCTTATTTAACTGCTTTTTAAATGAAAAACAAATTATGACTAAATCCACCTGGTTACATTAGCAACAAAAGTATTTTTTTTTTAAGGTTAAATCAGGTAGAAATAGATTCACAATATAAAAATGACCCCTTTTACAGTATAAGTTGTAAGTAATCTAAAACTTTCTGGTAAATTAATTTAATAAATTCCATGTGTTCCCTTTTAATTTGGCCCAATATTAGTTATTGAAGCAGCATAAAGACTTAAAATAAAAATATATTTCTTATTCACTTCACGTTCAGTGCAAAACATTCCGTCCCCCTCACTTTTGAAATGATGGCTATGCCCCTGGGCCCGCGGGTCATCTGCGGCCCTCCGACTGCACCGATGCGCCCGGAAGAGACTTTAGAAACAGATCAGAATTAGGCCCGCTATGGAGAAATTATATACAAATTCATATTCTGGCCACTGGATGTCGCTATTCACATAGCATCGTCTCTGCTAGTGCGTTCTGTGTCGTCATCAGCTTCATCCACTGGCAGAGTTCAACAGTAGTTTGGAGTACTCTTTATTTCCAAGGATGAAGCACCCCGCAGAAAAATTATGCATTCATTAAAGGATTGACATCAGGTTAGATACTTTACTCATGTACTTGTTCTTGTAAAAATGTCCCGATACCTCACATCATACAACTGAGTAGAGCTGCTGTTGTGCATGCGGCTGAACAGAATTTATTGAGCGTGCACAGAGACACGCAAACCGAGCATACTCTTTCAGAATTTCCCCTGTAGCACTGGGAAGTATACTGTAATTAATTGGTTCGTTCTGATATTTCATAGAAACAAGAAAAATGATTCACAGGCTTCCCAGTGCCATTTGAGTGAGAAGAGAATGTAGAAGAGAGCGCTTAAAACACTTGCACATCTGTGCCTGATGCACGTGCTCAGCTTGCACATGCATGTCTACAAATTAAAATGAAGTGCGATCATTTTGATAATCGTATTTGTAACGCAAGTAACAACAGAACAGAAGTTATAATTGTATAGCTATAAACAGTAATTCTTTGAAAAATGGTGCTGAAACCCGGGATTCGAGGAGAAACATCATCATGGAGTCCTCACCACTGGGGGAAGTGATTAAGAGCCTCGTCAGCATCCAGCAGAACCAGCATCAGGCCCTCGTTGAGCTGCGGCTGGAGCAGGAGCAGCGTTCCGGAGCCTGATCAGACATGAGGTGGTTGATGCTGCAGCCCCGGAGCCCACCCCAGCTGTCTAACCAGTCACCCTTGTCAAAATGGGGCCGGCCGATGATCCTTAAGCATATCTCGACCTCTTCGAGAAGACAGCCGAGGTGTGGGAATTGCCGCATGACCAGTGGGTGACCAAACTGTTGCAATTACTCTCCGGGTAAGCGCAGCTTGCAGCCTAACAGCTCCCCGCAGCCAATCTCCTCGTTTACGCTGACTTGAAGATAGCCATTCTGCAGTGGGTTGGCTGGACCCCTGAACAGAGCCGACAGCACTTACGCACACTGAAGCTGGGCAAACACAGCCACCCATTCGCCTTTGTATAGCAGCTCCGGGTCGCCTGCCTGAAATGGTTGCTGGCGGGGGAGCCCCACGGCGCCCAGAACATCATGGACAAGGTGGTACCGGAACAGTTCACCTCAAGCTCTAAATTACTCGCCAAGTGGCAAGGGCCCTTTGAGGTCACACAGCGAGTTGGAGATCTCGAATATGAGGTTAAGTGAACAGATAGGAGCAGAGCACATCAAGTTTACCATCTCAACCTCCTAAAGTCATGGAGGGAGGTGCTCCCTGTGGCCTTGGCGAGGGTAGTTCCCGAGAGGGCGGAGCTCGGGCCAGAGGTGACGTTCAAACCTAATCAGTTCGCCCCGGTCCCATGTGGAGACCACCTCTCAACGTCGCAGCTCACAGAGGTAGCCAAACTGCAAGAGGAATTCGCAGACGTGTTCTCGCCTCTCCCCGTTCGCACAAACCTCATAGAGCACCACACCTAGACCAGCCCGGGGGTGGTCGTTCGTAGCTGCCCCATCGCTTTCTTGAACACAAAAAAGGTAGTTCAAGAAGAATTAGAAGCAATGCTCGAGATGGATATAATAGAAGAGTCACACAGCAATTGGGCCAACCTGGTGGTTCTGGTGCCTCAGAGCGATGGGACGGTCAGATTCTGTGTGGACTATCGAAAAGTGAACGCGGTGTCTAAATTTGACGTGTACCCAATTTGACGAATTGCTCAATTGGTTGGGTGCAGCTCAATTTTATTCGACACTGGATTTAACAAAGGGTTATTGACAGATCCCCTTAACTCCAATCTCCCGAGAAAAATCTGCATTATCCACACAGTTTGGTTTACACCAATTCGTGACCCTTACGTTCGGCTTGTTCGGGGTCCCCGCTACGTTCCAGCGTCTCATGGACAAAATTCTCAGGCCACATACGGCATATGTTGCCGCTTATCTAGATGATATCATCATTTATAGTAATGATTGGTGGCGGCACATGCAACATCTGGGAGCGGTCCTGAGATCGCTGCGGTGGGTGGGGCTCACGGCCAACCCGAAGAAGTGCGCAATTGGGCGGTGGAAGTTCGGTATCTGAGGTTCCACTTGGGCCATGGGCAGGTGTGTCCCCAAATTAACAAAACCGCAGCAATCGCGGCCTGCCCAGCACCCAAGACCAAAAAGGAGGTGAGACAGTTTCTGGGGCTGGCTACTACCGAAGATTTGTGCCTAGTTTCTCTGATGTCACCAGCCCGCTGACTGATCTCACTAGAAAGGGGGCTCCCAATCCGATCCAGTGGATGGAGTTTTGCCAACAGGCTTGTCTAAAAGTGAAATCTGCACTTTGTGGGGGACCGCTCTTATATGCTTCAAATCTCTCCCCTTTATTTTGCAGACGGATGCATCAGACAGAGGGCTGGGGGCAGGGCTCTCGCAGGAGGTGGAGGAGTGTCCAGTGCTGTACATTAGTCGTAAACTCTCGCTGAGGGAAACGAAGTACAGCACCATTGAAAAGGATTGTTTGTCGATAAAGTGGGCGGTCCTCGCCCTCCTCTACTACCTGCTGGGGCGGGCCTTCACCCTCTGTTCAGATCACGCTCCACTCCAGTGGCTCCACCGAATGAAGGATACCAATGCGCGGATCACCAGTTGGTACCTGGCACTTCGGTTGGCAGGTCGGATGTTGCCCTGGCCTGGGGGTATGTGGTGATGGGGGCATGGTCATGTCTGTTTTATACTGTACGAACTATAGATTCTATCCCCTAACCCTACCCCTAAACCTAACCCTCACAAAAAACTTTCTGCATTTTTACATAAAAAAAAATAAAAAAAACATCGTTTAGTATGTTTTTTTTAAGCTATTTGAATTATGGGGACACTAGAAATGTCCTCATAAACCACATTTATAGCATAATACCCTTGTAATTACCAGTTTGTAACCTAAAACAATGTCCTCGTAAACCACCCAAACCTGTCCACACACACACACACACACATGCACACACACACACACCCTATCGCAACCTTATTTCTACTAACTCCACAGTCAGTTCAGTGTAGTAAAGCTCCATTAGAGATGTTGGGTGTCAAAAATGCAGGTTGCATTTATGGCAGATAAAACAAATTCAGACTGTGGAAAACATGATCTATTGATAAACAGAGGTTTTTAAGTTTTTAAGTGTAATCTGTATTTTACTGACCTTTACAAACTCTTAAGCTCTCTGAAAAAAAAAAAAAAAAATTGTTTTTCATTTCACTAATGTGGATCTTTTCTAAAACAAATACGACACAAGCATCAGTCACCTCTGTGGTGGAAAATGTTTTTATGCTTGACATAGTCATAAACACTCCCACACAGTCACTTATTTACTCTCCCTTACAGATACATGCACTTGGAATGTATACAAACGGACAATCAGGCAAATATTTGGATTAATTGCACAGCTTTTGCAGGGGAAACATAAATATAACAACATTTTCCAGTGCATGTCAACATTTTATGTTCTCTTTAGATTAACATTTTGAAATGGATCAAATCTAATATGTGGGTCAAAAATTAGTGGTCTTTTCATCTTCCACACAAGGTGGTCTTTTCATCTTCCACACAAGGTGTTCCTCAATTAAAGTGTTTTTGATCACGAACACTAACTAATTAGTTGAATATTTTTAAAATGATAAGAGAGTTTGCATCACTACCCCTAGAATGCATATGTGGGTTGTATATGACACCTGTATGCTATGGTATTCAATGCATTTAACACTGGTTTACAATGTTAAATACCACGATTATGTTAATATTTATGTGTAGTATGCAAGTATAGAAAGTTGTTATTCAGCGGATGCTTTTATCCAAAATGCTTGACATTATGCCTATTACAGGGACAGTTCCCATTGTGCAACCTGAGGTTAGATGTTCACGGCAAGGGAACAATGGTTTTAGTGTGTTTGAACTTGCAACTTTTCTTTTTTCAGTTTGCCTTGTAGTGAGAATCACACTGGCACAATTGAAAAGAACCGAGCCTCACACAAGACACCAATGTATGTGGTGATTTTTGATCACACGTCACTGAAGGTGTTTTTGTGTGTGATTATTAATATCAGAGGGCCTCAGGGCACCAGCTAAGGAGTTTCACCTTAACAGTAAAATAAATTATCCAAATGGACCATTCAATAAATTAAAAATATGTAAATTGGAAGGAGTTGGTCATCTGAATAATCTGAAGGATTCGAGAGCAGCCTAACCCTTTAGAGCTCTTCTGTATCATCAACACAAGGAACACACAGTTGTAATAAAATGAGTTTTATTTACAAAAAGATAAACAAGAATAACTAACAAAACCTACAAAATGGTATTAATATACTCAAAGATAAAATAAATGAATAGGTAAATAAAGTGCATAGGATAGAAAGATGTAAGTGGTTGAACTGGATGTAGCAATGGCAAAGTATGACTATTATCTTTTGAAAGATAAATTGCTGTTTCTCTGTTAATTAATAAGGTGAAAACCTTATTCCTAATTAAACAAATAACGTAAAGATTATTTGCAAGACATCTGATACACAGGTTATGTAATCTAAAGAACATTAGAAAATCATAAACTGATAGTATACACTAATGTCAAGGTCTGTGGAAAGAGGTTAAGTAGTGATATTTACGTTCTCCTTGATTGATCGATGAGTTCGGTAATGGCGATGTCTTCCACTGGGGGTAAGGGCCACATTACAGTGGGGAAGGAGATGGATTCCATTTCAACAGCCTTGGACATGAAGGAGCAATCTCCTGGAGGCACCGAGAGGGTTCTTGCAATCTGGAACACACTGATATACAGCCCTTATGTCAGTGCAAGATTCATTATCTGCAACACGCAGATGCACAAAACTTGAAGAGAAGGTTTGCTCACCAGAGCTAAACCTTGTTGCTGTAGTTATCTCCCTGGTATAGGGATTCCAAACTTGGTGTTGCAATTGTCTCTTGTAGTGAGTCTTGGTATTTGGTCGATCTTCTACTGTCTCTCGGATGGACATTGAGAACGTTGGGTGATCTGTTATCCTCTCTCTCTTTGAAGCGGAGACTTAGCACGTTGGATGGTTTGTATTCTGTTACATCTCCTACCACTCAGGCCAGTGATTCAGAATGTTGATTATTATTCTGTTACTGCTCCAGAACTCGAACAGCCGGGAACTCAGAATGGAGAAGTGTTACATAAGTGTATCCTGTTATCGACTCTCTGGACGGGGACTCAGGACAAAGGTGTGGTCATCTGGAGGATAGTTTTATACCTTACTAATGAGGAGGAGATTTCAGTCTGGTGCCTTCCTGTTTCAGTGTTCTGACTGGGTGTTAAGATCAGAGGTGGAACACAAAGTGTGGCTCATCCTTCCTCCTCTGTGTGGAACATTTGCACATTTTAAAGTACATAGTTAGAACAGTGTCTTTAAAGTTTTATCTATGTATTGTTTCCATTCCAAACCTCTTCAGGAATACTCTTGCCATTTTTCCGAAGATATAGAGACCAAACATGATATTGAAAGATTACATATTATACATGCATTCATTTATACCACCATAGTTCAGTTTGTGTGAACTATTGTGCTAACTGAACAACTGCAATTTACATAAACAGTTCTGTGAACAAACATGGAGTGGATGTGCTGCAGTTGGTGTCCATGTTAGGAGTAAAAGTTTGTGTGCAAAGATTTGTCTTTGTGGCTTCTTTGTTTCAACTTTTACCACATGGTAAGTTAATGCTGCTTCGAGAGGTCTTGAAGAATTTTTATGGTCCTTCTCAACTCTGGTCTCAGGGCAAACCTTAGGATGGAAGCTTTGAGAGGTTGCTAAGAAACCACTCATGGACCAATGAGAAGTATTTTCCAATGTGTTGGAAGTTCTGGGTCTTTACTTTCTGAAGTATTTGGTAGTTGTCCGAGCAGCTTGTCTGATGGCTGTGCATGACATTTGTTTGTGCTGGTCCTGCCACGATCCAATCAAAATGGAGCCACTCTTCTTTGCCTTGACAGTTAGGGAGGGGCTCTGCCATAAACTGGCTGCTGGAATGTTATCTGGTCCAACTGTTCACCATAGCCTCGCCACTCTGAACAAATATAGTTACATAAAGTAATATAGCAAAATTGGGTAATATAGCAATACATACAACATAAGGTTGTCATTTACACATTTGTAGATAAGTTTATTGTAAAATACATTTCATCCTAGTCCATTGTACTTATATGTGTTTGTGTTGGTAGAGTTGTTGAGACATTTGGTATTTTACCAACAAACATGGAAATAGCCCATAAAGCCTTTTTTACACTGCCACCCAAAAGTCCTACTCCAATATCAATGTGTCTGAAACTCTTATATAAACTCTTAAAATAAAAGAGTTTGATTAAAAAAAAAAATAAATAAAAAAATAAAAAAAGTAGTTTTATAAAGAAAAAGCATCTAGATTTTGCCTAGGTCTTTTTTGACCCACATATGCATTTTAGTGTGGTGAAGTTGCACATGCATTTTAGGGTTAATTTCATTTGGTAAAACAATGGAATGGGCTGTAAATGTTTCACAACATATCGGAGTGCCACAATGATTTTAGCAAACAGGACAATTTAAAAGGCCTGTCCCCCTATAATTAGGGCCATTTGTTTCTATTGACATATTCTAGCCTTTATGTATACTTCTATTATCGTGCCATACCAACAAACCACCTGTTTTTTTTTTTACCACCCAGCATTAGGCTGGCATTGTTACCAGACACGCACACAATCATCTAATTTCCCATCTTGCCAGCCAGCCACTTGCAATGTAGAGATCATGAATATTGACAGGAGATACAGGACTTGTGTCCGGCTGCTCATTTCACCACGTCAGGCCACATTGCAAATCTAATTCATTTTCCTCCCTGGACCACCATCTCACAAAACTGCCAACTGTGATGGATTGAGTCAGAAATTCATTTTTCCTCATGTTCCAGAAAATCTTGCAACTTTACAAATTAAGGAGTGTCCTGAAGTGGTTTTGCAGAGCACCGATTTGTTTCTGTCCAACATTTGGATCACATCGTTTTGCTCTGTCATTGGTTTACAGTGGTCTTCCTTGACTTCCTTGAGTACTGAGATTTGTTATTGCCATAGTAACACAAGAATGCACATTTGTATGTTAAACCAGACCTCACGTTGGCAATACATTGGCTCGCATCTGCATTTGCATTTGCGTATAATACTGTAATGTTTCTGGCCACAACGGAACAATGTGTTCATTGACTGTCTGATGCATATTTCACAAAAAAAAAAAAAATTCTGGAAGCTAAAATCAGACTGTCTGACCTCACGCAACTTCTTGGAGTAAGGGCACACAGGTACAACAGTATTTTTTTATCAGTCTGTCTGGAAATAAAGTCATGCTTACAAGGTACGAGATTGATACAAAAAATGCTTTTTCTGGATGAAATAATCCCTGGATTTGCCAGAATTAGCCAGGTTAGTGGCAACAAATCTTTGAAAGATATTCCGAGTTTTGTTTTGTTCAAAGAATTTACATTAGCAGCAAGTTAATTAGATTTCCACATCACTACTGTATATTCTGATGTATTTTTGAGTTGTATCTGTGAAATAATTAGGAATTTTTACTGAAAGTCTGATTAGTCTATGCATGTTATGCCATTTTCCAGTTTTCTTTTCTTTTTTTTTTTTTTTTTGTAAAACTGTTCACGAAGAATGAGACCGTTATTTTTATTTATTTTTTTACACTGGTCTATATATTTAAAACAAATTCTCTAAAAGGTATGTAAAAACAAACCACAAATTTGACTTGACTAATGCAGTTTTATGTGCACCTCCTCTTCTCTGGCTCAATAACATTAATAATAAATAACAGTAATAACAGTAATAATAAAACATCTCGGTTACGTATGTGTGATGAGGAGGAGGGCATGGCTGGGCTGTGATGATGCAATCATCAGAATCAGCTGATCAACAGGAGAGTGAGATAAAGGGAATATAATATAATCATATAATGGGCTCAAATACCTGAAGGCGAAGGTAACCGTGTGCTTCATAAACACTTGAAATTGCATCAATAAGCCAGTGAGACAGTCTTTGTTGGACAATGAAACACCTCTGTTGTGGCCACCAAAGCACATAAACAACTGTTCTGATTTACGCCACTGGCTTCTGACTCAAGTGGAGGAGGAAAGACAGCCTGAAAATTAATGGTCTGCGAGTGAAACAACGTAGAAATAACCTTGGGCAAATTGCCCAAACGAGGTCTTAACACAATCTTTAAATACCCTGGTGCAAAATCCATACACAAAGGATTGACCGACAGGGCATGTAAATCACTCTTAAACAATGCCAGTGCCACTAGCAGTGCCGTCTTTAGAGTCAAAAACGTATCAATAACAGTTGTTATGGGCTCGAAAGGAGCAACTGGGAGCGCCTCTAAAACAACAGATAAATCCCATAAAGGAACACAGATGGGGCGAAAAGGTCTAAGCCTGCTTACCCTGCGCATAAAGCGAGAGACAAGAGAATGTCTACCAAAAGAGATTCCATTGATAAGCACATGTTCAGCCACTATAGTGGCAACATAGACTTTAAGCATTGCCGGGGCAACCCCGGCCCTGAAACGCTCCATTCCAGTACTGTACAACAAGAAGCAAAAACACGCCACTTAAATATATATATAGCCTCCTTGTTGATGGAGCTCTATCATTTAGAATGGTATTGTGATGAGGAGGAGGGCGTGGCCGGGCCGTGATGGAGCATGGCCGGCGCTGAATCAGATGATCAGCAGGAGAGCGAGATAAGTGGTGGCCGGAGACACCGGTTTGAGAGCGAGATGCATGCGGCCGCATTGCATGTGTGTCTGTGTTTGTTTATATTTGTTTTAAGTTAAGTTTCTTATTAAACTTTATGTTGACTTTTCAGCCAGTTCTTGCCTCCTCCTTGCCCATCCTTGAACTGTTACACATATCAACCATAGCGCAGGATAACCCATCATTCAAAAGAGCGCCCCGTTGAGGGGCCACACCCATAAATTCCACAAGTCCGGCTGGGGTTGCCAAATGCTGCCCCGTGCCTGAAACAACATGTTCGCTCTGACTGGAATCTTCCAAGGCGTCTTTTCCAGGAGAGAGGCCAGAGTCAAAAACCATCCTTGAGATGGCCAATATGGCACCACTAACAGAAGCCGAACTCTATCCTCCCAAACCCTCTGCAGAACTGCGTGCAGCAGACTGATCGGTTGAAATTCGTAAAGATGTGCTCTCTGCCACTGATGTGCCAGCACATCGATGCCCAGTGGTGCCAGGGGCGAGAGAGAAAACCAGAGGAGACAATGCAATGTCTCGCTCAAAGCGAACAGGTCCACTTTCACTCTGCCAAACCTCCATCAGATTATGGAACAAATCTACTCTTCAGGCATCAGACCCTGTCTGGACAGGATATCTGCCACCATGTTCAACTGGACCGGAACATGTACGGCTCATAGAGAATGTACATTGCCTCAGCATGGCATGATAGCGCACCCCTTCCTGGTGATTGATATAGGACACCACCGTCCTGTTGTCCAACCGGATGAGGACATGGCTGTCCTGAATCTCAGGAAGGAAAAACCTTAATGCCAGCAGCACCGTGAGCATCTCTAGCCAGTTTATGTGCCAATATTGGCACTGGCCCTTCCAGACTCCATAGGCTGGACGACTTTCATGTACAGCACCCCAACCTGTGGAGGAGGCATCTGTCGTTATCATCTTGCGGCGACACACCTGTCCCAATGGATTGCCCGACATCAGAAGGCGGGTCCATTTCCATGACTGCAGAATTTGGTAGCACCCACCTGTCACTCCAAAGAGATGTAGCGCATGCCTCAGTGGTTGAAGTCCCTTTGGGGAGTTCTTCAAACACTGAAAAGGTATTGCATGCATATGCCCAGGAGAATGACAGTGGACGCCGTGATCATGAGCCCGAAAAGCCTGTGAAATGTTCTCGCAGGGAGAACATGTCCCACTCTGAACATCGTTAGACACTGGCATAATGACAGAGCGAGCTGGAGACATGCGTGCCTGCATCGCCTGCGAGTGCTGCTCCACTCCTAGAAACAGAGTCTGTTGCCTTGGCAACAGGACGCGCTTGTCTAGGTTAACACGCAGCCCTAGATTGCTCAAATGGCTGAGAACAACATCTCAATGTTGGGCAGCCAAAGTCTCTGAGTGAGCTAACACCAACCAATCATCAAGATAATTCAAAACGCAGATGCCTTGAAGCCTCAAGGGCATCAGAGCTGCATCCATGCATTTTGTGAAAGTGTGTAGTGCCAGTGCCCCTGAAAGCGAATCTGAGAAAATGCTTATTTTTCGGTGCAATCTGAATATGGATATAAGCGTCCTTCAAATCTATTGTCACAAACCAGTCCCCCGGCTGTACTTGTGACATTATTTGTTTCTGCGTCAGCATTCTACCAACTCAAATATTCTTGTTACTCCTTTACATGTCTCTGATCACTACTTTGTTCAATTCAACATGACTCTCCCATCTATATTCAAATGGACTCCACCTTTGGTTTCCTTTCGCCATAACCTCCGTTCTCTTTCACCCTTGCATTTTTCCACTGCAGTCTCTACCTCTCTTCCCACACAAAACATATTTTCCACCCTGGATGTAAACACTGCCACAGATACACTAAGCTCGACTTTAACAACCTGTCTAGACAGCATCTGTCCTCTCTCCTCTAGGCCAGTGCGTATTACACCACCCAGGCCCTGGCTCTCTGACATCCTTCATGAACATCGGACTGACCTCAGGGCAGCTGAGAGAAGATGGTGGAAATCTAAAGATCCAGCAGATCTGGGTAAGTATCAGTCTCTGCTTGCAACTTTTTCAGATAACATTAAATCTGAAAAAAGTTTCTATTACCAGAACAAGATCAACAGCACCACAGACACTCGCAGCTTGTTTAGAACATTCAACACACTTCTCTGTCCTCCCCCTCCACTGCCTGACACATCACTGACAGCAGATGTCTTTGCCACATTTTTTACTACGAAGGTTACAGCCATCAGCAACACAACACCACACCCACCTCCTGTATGCAGCTCTTCTGTCTCTATGTTCTCTCCTCTGACTGACACTGAGGCCTCTAAACTCCTCCTCTCCAACCACCCCACCAACTGTTCCCTTGACCCCATTCCTTCCCACCTTCTCCAGGCCATCTCTCTGTCCATCCTACCTGCACTCACACACATAATTAACACATCTCTACTTACAGGCATGTTTCCCACTACATTTAAGCAGGCTCGAGTAACCCCACTGCTGAAAAAACCTGCACTTAATCCCACACAAGTAGAACACTACAGACCAGTCTCTCTCATCCCATTAATGGCAAAAACACTTGAAAGGGCAGTTTTCAATCAAATCTCTGCCTATCTCTCACAGAACAAGCTGCAGGATGACAATCAGTCAGGCTTCAAAAGTGGACACTCCACCAAGACTGCCCTGCTGTCTGTCACTGAGTCGCTGAGACAGGTGAAAGCTGGATCCAGATCATCCATCCTGATTCTGCTGGATCTTTCTGCAGCCTTTGACACAGTCAACAATCATATCCTACTCTCCACCCTCTCTTCTCTGGGCATCACAGGAACTGTGCTTGACTGGTTTAATTCCTATCTCTCAGGTAGGTCCTTCAAGGTAGCCTGGAGAGGTGAGGTGTCCAAGTCACATCAGCTCTGGGGTACCTCAGGGATCAGTGCTTGGGCCACATCTCTTCTCTATATACACAACATCATGGGGACCCATCATTCAGGCACATGGTTTCTCTTACCACTGCTACGCTGATGACACACAGCTCTACTTGTCTTTCCAGCCCAACGACACCACAGTGACTGCTCGAATCTCTGCCTGTTTGGAAGTTTACCTTCAACTTAACCCAGCCAAGACCGAACTCCTTGTCTTTCCAGCCAACCCTGCTACTGAACACAACATCACCATGCAGCTGGGTTCAACTACAGTAACGCCTTCCAAAATGGTCAGAAATCTAGGGGTAACCATCGATAACCAACTAAATTTCACAGACCACATCTCAAAGACAGCACGATCATGTAGATTTATCTGCAATATCAGGAAGATAAGATCCTTCCTCTCTGAACATGCCACACAACTTCTTGTTCAGTCACTTGTCATAACTAGACTGGACTACTGTAATACTCTCATTGCAGGCCTCCCTGCATGTGGAATTAGAGCCCTGCAAATGATCCAGAATTCAGCAGCACGTCTGGTCTTTAATGAAACAAAGAGAGCGCATGTTACACCACTCCTTGTCTCTCTTCACTGGCAGCCAGTTGCTGCACGTATAAAATTCAAGGCTCTGATGCTGGCATACAGAACAGTCACCAGGTCTGCTCCAGCATACATAAAATCATTTCTGCAGAGCTACATTCCCACCAGAAGCCTGCGGTCGGCTAAGGAATGTCGTGTTGTTGTACCAACACAAAGAGGCACCAAAACACTTTCCTGGACTTTCAGCTTCATTGTACCACGTTGGTGGAATGATTTACCCAACTCCATCCGTGAAGCTGACTCACTTTCTGTCTCCAAAAAAACAGCTGAAAACACATCTTTTCCATGAGCACTTAACCATTCACTAAAAAAAAAGAAAGAAAAACAATTCTTGTTGCACTTTAATCTGTCTTGAATATTATTTTGATGCTAGTGAAACTTGTAATATGGCACTTTTCGTACAACTGTCTCCTTAAGATGATTTGCTGTATTCCTCTTTTGTAAGTCGCTTTGGATAAAAGCGTCTGCCACATGAATAAATGTAAAATAAATGTAAATAAATGTAAATTCTGAGTTGACATTTCATTAGGGTGAAATTCAAACGTCTCAAATCCAGAATGGGATGCAAGCCACCATCTTTTTCTCAGGACCAGAAAATTATGGCTCTAAAAGACACATTCTCTCTGAGAAGGGGGAATCTCCTCTATTGCCCCTTTTTCTAAGAGAGAGTGAATTTCCCGAATCAAAAACGAGGCTTCCCAAACATAAATGTCTGTCAGAACAACCCCACTGAATACTGGCGGAGCCTGCCTGAATTGAATGACATAACCATGCTCTATCGTTCAAAGTACCCAGTTCGAAATGCCCTGCAACTGCTGCTAAGCCGCTAGACGGGCAGACAGAGGAATTAATGCATGGCTCTCACCTGCAACGCGACATGTAACAATTAGATGGTGCACATGGCTTACTTTTGACGACTGCCCCCCAACCAGTGGCACAGCGGAGGAGAGCCTTTGAGCCTCTACTACTGTGGCTGGTTGAATGGGATTTAATAATGTTCCTGCCTTTTGTATATTCAGGCATAAATGATGAGCACCCTGAAATGCATTTACAGCATATGGGGAAGAGTGTGTGAACATTGTGGGGAATGTTTGTTTGAGAAAACTGGTTCGCCACAATGGCCCAAGTATTCTTTATGGGGGACAACATGTGGTGCTTACGTTCTTTGTGTTTTGTGTACACTTATGCTTGATGAACATTGAATTCTGTTATGCATGTCTAGAGACCCTTGGTCATGGAGGCAGAGGCTGATTTCAGGAAGTGATTTTTTAATGTTCGCTCCCCAGAGCAAGCTGCGGGGGGAAACTGAACCATATTCTGGTTGTTGGGTTTTCGAGGCATGTACAAAGGCGAACTCATTCAGATACTGAATGGCAAAACAGAAGAGAAATGGATATGTTTATATGGTCCACTGAATGGGGAATAATGTGGGAACAATGTGTAGAACCTGAGACAAAGTGCTTTTGCAAACCGGATAGAAGATTTAGTTCAGAATGTTCAACATAATTTAATTATTTTTTCCAACAGCTATAGATCCAACAGCTGTCTGAAAATAGTGACGTCTATGCCGCCATCGATAAATTGAGCAGAGATAGCAGTGCGCATCTCTTCTCTCGCCAGAACGCCCATGTGATCCACGAAACGAGCAAAAAATAAAAAAATGAATCAAAATACCATGCATCTCCTGATAGAATCTAGCAAGAATAATGGCACCGAAAAATCACTCCGTGCATTGATTCGCCATTACTAAGTTGGGAAATATTCTGTTATTCCAGCCCCATTGTTCTGCTGCTGGGCTCACCAGTCCATACATGATCCCCTCTACCGCGAGCAATGCTTCAAACGGGGAGGGGAGAGAGAGAGAGAGAGAGAGAGAGAGAGAGAGGCCAAGGCCGCTCCTCCATTGCCTTATTCATGTGCATTCTCCCAGAACGACAGAAAAAGAAAATAGGGACAAAGGGGCTCATTTTCTTTCCTTATCTTCCAATGACGAATTCTCTAATGTAGCATTTTATAATGGTAATGGTATATGATGTGCAGGGTCTCTTGCACACGTCATCATAAAATGGCTGCTGAGCTAGGCCTCAGAGGATGTCCAACGAGACTCACGCTTTCGTTCAGGGGGAGGGCGATAAACATGAGGAGTATTCCTGTGTCCGTTTGCACTCCTATCTTCTCAGACACAAAGCTGAATCCCAAACGGCTCAAGCACACGGAGCTCCAAATCTAGAGGCCGTAGAACTGGAACAAGTGAGGCTAACACCTCATGGTGAGAAATTGTGAGCCTAAATGAAGCACCGTTGTCCTCATCTGTCCCTTGTAATGTTTGGAAGAAAAAAAACACATTGAAATATCTCTGAAATTTATGCTGTGTCAACGTCGTCTTTACGCCACTCAAAAGGGAGAAAAATAATCCTCGCTTTGATGTGAGTCGCAAGATACAAACACGGGCTTAGACAATTCGTGCAATGATGAACAGAAAATCTGACTCGATGGCACAAAAGCGAACGTTTTTATGGAGCCCATGATGTAGCTACCTGAGGGGTCAGCCAATAAATTGCCGTGATTGTATAAGGGCTTCAGACCACGTGACACTCGGAAGGTGTCCCATAGCGATCATACGCAGCTTGAGTTCTCCGAAAGGGAACTGCAATTGGTCACTTTACATACAGTATCAGTCACAATGTCTCTGTCTCCCACACTGTCTAAGGGGGTGGTTTTCTTTTAAATAAGCTGTAATTTGCCATTTAGTAGTCCAACATTATCAGACGGGAATTCAACATGTTGTTTCCGAATATTCCAGTACCTTGATATCAACCCAATTCTGCCGAGTTACAGACAAGCACCATCTCCCACTAGACATCTTTGGATCAATTCAAATGTGTTTTCCTTGGCCTGCTGCACTACTGATAGGGGTTGCATGAGCAGCCTCAAACACACGGGTTCTGGTCCAATGAAAACCATGAAAAACATTGATGAGTTCGATTCAGAGGTTGCATTTTCCCTCTAAAAATTAAATTTTTACTCCACTGACTGTTAGCTTTAGGGTTTGGATTAGGCTGAATTGTAAATAAAACATGCATTCCTGTTGACTGTTTTACATAATTTACAACTAAAAATACAACTCGGTTTACAACTCGCTTCTTGCACCACTCTGTCGAACACCGAAACTGAAGCTCACACATACATACATTCTACAACAATTTCTGCTTAGGCCACTGGGGGCAGCTGTTCGAATTTCAGTTAATGCAGACCAATTTAATTGGAATAACTTTCGACTTACTGTCGCCGAATTCACAGTGATATTAGTCTGAGTAGTCAAAGGTCTGGCTACATGACACTTGTCGTGGGCAGGTTGTGAGGAACAACAGATTAATGCTCAGGAAATTTAGGTTAGGCACTGATTCCTGCAATCCCTTTCAAGCAAGTTTATGTAGCGCTTAGTTAGCTAATTTCCCCATTTCCAGCTCCTGTTGTGTTTTTGCTGACCAAACAAATCTGAGCCCGGAGAGAGCGAGAGGCAATCAGCAGGCGGTTCGACAGCCCTGATTGATTACTGGCCTTGTGCGCTGGCTGGGTGATTATATATCATTTGTATGTATTGTGTTAACTTTCTTAAGTGTAAGCTTTGCTAATCAAAGGCGTTCTGCTGAAACAAAAAGCAGATGCTGGTCAGGAGCCATCTACTTCGTTCCCATGAGTCACTGCTTTCCCTGACTAGATCGGGCACGATGCCTAAACATTAGACTGATAAAACCCTGACAGCTCAGGCCTTGGTTTGAGTGTCAGGACTGCAGTAGAGGCAATTTCATTAACTTTGCTTCTATCAGTCATTAGCAATATCAAAAGTGTGTGAAGTGTGTTTGTGTGCTGAGAAGATGGTTATCGATTGTGAGACGATATCACCTGAACTCTCTGTGGCCGCTTAGGCAGAGAGATTGTATCAGATATTATGAGTGAATATGGAGGATGGTTATGCTCAAGATATCAGTATCGTGACACATACTGTATTGAATTGTGTCATTGAAGATAGATGTATAGTATCATGATGTCTGCTTTTAAAGTGTTTTCCATTAAACAGACAATACATTTGCCATTTTTCTAAGACATTATTTAGAGCCAAGAAACCGTGACATTCATGCTTGCTAATGGCTACATTCACTCACTCCCTTAATGCAATTCAGCACCAGTGCATACTAAATTAAATTCTAGTCAGCTTGGTTAATCTCTCCAATTGTTTTTTTTTATTAAATATGATGATATCTGCGCAAGGTAATGACCGCAATCCAGAAAGGTCCCCATATTGCTAGCACTAATGTACTGTAAACTCTCTCTCTGGGCACCATCTAAGATTTATACTGGCCTGAGTGTGTAGGTGAGCCCCATGCGCTTGAGTACGCTTCATTAATGTGAGAAAATGTAGTGCTGGGAGGGTCCAATGCTCCTCGGTCCATCCGTGTGTGTTATAAGTGCTGGAGTCTTTCTGTGTGGCTAAAGTGTGCTGTATTGTTAATGTATGCTAATCCAGTAGACATGGTGCTTAAGCGTAATTTTTCAACTTATTCAAAAAAGTCCCACATTTTCACACTGTTTTAAATTGGTTGTATGAAATATTGTTAAAAAAGATAAAAATGGATGTGCTGCTTGCCTGTTTTAATATAACCCTGATTCATTTTTAGGCAAGCTGAAAGTATACATTACTTGTCTGTTGTCAATGGAGCGTGTGAGGCGAGCAGCTTGTGATTAATGGTTGGTCTTGCCCACACAAGAGCACAAACCTGAAAACCAGATCCCCAAAACAAAAAAATAAATAAAATTGTGGCAGCGGGGGCATGGTCAAGTGTCCGTCCGGAGAGAGAGAAAGCGGTAAGGGCACTTGCACCTGAGCTAGATTATGTCTAACACCTGTCTCTAATTCCAGTGAGCATGGGGAGAGCGGCATATAAGCAGCCACGCCACCAGCAGAGAGGGAGAGAGAGTCTGGCACGAGAGTCTCACGGTGAAGCTACTGAGTTGTGACGTTAAAGAATTGTGATAAAGACTGTGTGATGGTTAAGAAGCTGTGACTAGGAGCCTGTGATGCTAAAGAGTTTGTGAAGCTGAAGAAGTTACGGTGCCAGTTGTGACTGTGTTAACCCAAAGTTTGTGATTAAAAGCTCACCTGAGACCTGAAGCACCCTGTCCCAGTGTCCTCCTTCCCTCATTCTGAGTGTCTTCGCTTACAAAAATAAAAATGCTTTGGCACCTGAGAGAAATTAGAAAGGGCCAATCTGAGTGGGCACTTGAGCTTTCAGTTCTTCAGTCCTGCTCCACTGAAGTAGCACACCTGCTCACTGGGGTCTTGATGCGAGACAATGTTCTTGTTTGTGGTTATGGGGAAACGTGCTGTAGCATTAAACTGCTGTCTTATACACTACCTTTCTTGATTTCCATTCAAGATGGACTGAAAAGCCCATCTCCTAGTCCTATTATTGAGTGGAAGACTGTTGGTGTGTGACGCCAGGGCCGGTCTTTTATAAGAATGAAGAGATTAGACTGTTTTCAAATGCGAAGGTTTGCTGAGCCCATAACCAGTCAGAATGATAAACATATCTATTATGCAAGCTTTTGCATGTGAGGTGCATGAATGGATGCATTATATATGTTTAGACAAGGCTCATTTGGGTATTTGTGATACAGGATCACCCTTACATTACAACACTCATGTTACAGCATAATTGCATGAATTCATACAAAGTCATACTAATACAAACATGCACTTAAAATTTAATTATGTTGTGGGGCTGCTTACAATTACTTTTGTTTCTTTGTTATTGATATTGCAGTTGTTATTCTAATTAATCGTGACACGCTCAATTAGTTTTACGTTGCATTGGGACGTTTTTGGAAAAAAAATTAATTTGGTCAAAAACTTGATTCTATTGTTTATGATAAAACAAAGTCCCAGCTTTCAAATAATGTCAATGTTATAATGAAATTCAAACTATAACATTTAAAAAAAAAAAAAATTTTATGTAGTGTGTCAAATCACTACAGCTGCTGTCAATTTAAACGTGAATGCTGCATGGCGTTTCTCTGATCAGCATTCCTCGTTTACCTCAGGAAAGTTATCCAGTGTTCATAGTTAGCTTGAAAGCATAGAGCTAAAACTTTAAATACGACTGAAAAGGGGATACAACAACTTTAATTTTAGAATATTTTAGCGGTGGATGTGAGATCTCTGTGTGGAGGTGCGACTTCCTTGTGGATGCGGGAACTCCACCAATATCTCTGAGGTGTAGGTGTGTGTGTGTGTGTTTGTGCTGTTGTGTGTGCGGGTGCATGTCAAGTGTAAAGCTGAGCCAGCACTGATGTTATAGACATCCAAGGAATTAATATGCACATTAGATAGACAGACAGACAGTAAGATAGATAGATAGATAGATAGATAGATAGATAGAGACAGACAGACAGACAGATCGATCGATTGGAACACTATCTAATCATATTTACATATACTATTTGTAACATGGGCACTGTAATGCAAAGTGCTATCTAATTCTGTCCCTGAAATATAATGTTTTTACATTTACTACATGTCATAGTGGGAAAATGATCTCCCTCTGTGCTATTTAGCTAATCTAAAGAGACACCATCAAAAGGCTTGCTAATGTAAGATGGAGGGTGACCAATCTAGATGCAGCAGCAAGGGGCTGATAGAAGCTGCGACTCATTTGTCTTTTATTATTAGGGATTTTCCAAGGTTATTACCATCTGTCTTGTCTGTCTGTTGGTGCGGCTATCCTTATGAGGACTCTCCATAGACATAAAGATTTTTATACTGTACGAACTATAGATTCTACCCCCTAACCCTAACCCTAACCCTACCCCTAAACCTAATCCTCGTAAACCACCCAAACCCGCCCACACACACAAAAACGCAAACAAACACACTTATCCATAAACTAGTGAGACACACAGCATGTTACACTGTGACATCAATGGTTTTAAAAAAAATATTCCATACTTGTTGAGCTTTCATGATAGGTATTTTTAGACATAAAAAAATGCAACTGACTGTCCCTGTATTAGTCCCATCTGTTTAAAAAAATAAAAAATAAAATGTATGTACACTACTGGTCAAAAGCTTTGAAACACGACTGAAATGTTTCTCATGATCTTAAAAATATTTTGATCTGAAGGTGTATGCTTAAATGTTTGAAATTAGTTTTGTAGACAAAAATATAATTGTGCCACCATATTAATTTATTTCATTATAAAACGAAAATGTAATAATAATACAAATAAAAGTTTTTGAAATGGATGACTTGGACCAAATAATTAAGAAAAGCAGCCAATAAGTGCCCAACATAGATGGGAACTCCTTCAATACTGTTTAAAAAGCATCCCAGGGTGATACCTCAAGAAAATGTCAAGAGTACATGTCTGCAAATTCTAGTCAAAGGGTGACTACTTTGAAGATGCTAAAATATAACACAGTTTTGATGTATTTTTGATTTTTTTAGTCACAACATAATTCCCATAGTTCCATTTATGTTATTCCATAGTTTTGATGACTTTGCTATTATTCTAAAATGTAATATATATATATATATATATATATATATATATATATATATATATATATATATATATATATATAATAAAGAATGAGTAAGTGTTTCAAAACTTTTGACCAGTATTGTATGTATTTATAAAACATTTACTATCTTGGTCAAACTTTCTCCATCATTTATTATAGTCCTGAATTTGGATTGTGTCTAATTATTGAACTCTGTCACCTGTGGCGGTACAATAGCAAAGTTTCCAGCAATTTCATTTACAGTGTTCAGAGGATTTGTAAAAATGTGTATGCCTATAAAGTTGTAAATACATAAAAGGGTTTATGTTTAAGATGCTGTCAATACAATGATAGTGTATGTGTACATGTACCCATGTATATTAAATACCAAACGTACAAATAAGAATGATATCACCCTGCTCAATCCATCTGTCTGACTGATTGCACAGTGTCAATTAATGGATATGTTTAAAAAATTCCATTCGACTGGGCAGCAAACTGTGCACTGTGTGAGTTCAAAGCCAGGTCACTTCACAGGATGTTACGGCCACACACTGTGACTAAGAAAATTCTGAAAAATTGAGAACACCCAGCATGGATGTTGTTTGAGCTTAAGAAAGAGAAAGCCAAAGCTTTGTTTCATGTGTGTCTCTTCAGTACCTTGAATAAGCGTTATGCAATGTTCATAACATGCGTATGGATTACAGTACAATAAGTGAATGGAAAGGTGATGTCTGTGCCCTGGGCCACCCCTGTGGGAGGCCAAATAAGCATATGTCATTGCACTACATATGAGACTTCGGTGATAATGCTGTCAGCTGTGACCAGGGAGTCAGGACTTGGGGTTTTTAATGCGATTCACTTGTCTGATTAAGACAGGGACTCCCAGTTCAGCATCTAAACAACTCAATCTATAATTCTCTGCACATCTCCTTGCGTTTCCCCAAGGTCTCTCGACTCTCTCAAAAAGTAAGCCATCGGTGCAGCTCATCAACGCAGACAAGCAGGCGTACAGAATGAAAGTGTCTGATCAGTAATATTCCTCTGATAGCCCTTCAGTCAGTAACAGCTCACCCACTCATCTTGTGTACCCTAAAATCCCAGGGGAACTGACAAAATAGCCATGCCAAATCCCCCCCAGATACAGTTACATTTTCAGATCTCTTTATTAATTCATACCACTTTTTATTCATATGGGCAAAATCTAGAACATTGATTTTTCACTTGGGGTTTATCCTAAGAGGCAGGCTGTTATATTTAGTTTTATTTTAGAGGGGAAATGTTATTGTTTTCTGACCAAGGGTATAATTACATCATTATTACACATTTGGATTGTAGAAGATTCATGGCTGAGCTGTCGCGTGCTTGGACATGCTCCAAAAATACCCTGCGTAAAAATGATAAAACACTCATTGCATTCAAAATCAACTTATTTTGGGGAGAAAGCACGTTTCGCTATAAGTGGCAGAACAAACCCAATCACACCATCAATTTGGCTGGCTATAAAAGCAGGTTATGTTGCTTTATTGAGCATCCAAATCTGTTTGCTGCTGCCAGAGCAAAAGGAGTCGATGGATGCCAAAGGGAAGCTTTTGGGAAAAGATAAAGAGAAGGCAAAACATCTGGCCTCTGGTTTTATTTAGAGCCTGTTCACCTCTGGGATTATTTTTAGTTCAGGCGGTGAGGGATTTCACCTCCTTGTGGACCAACTGACAACAATGAAGCAGCACCTGCGTGTATGTGTTATTGAGTAAGATTAATAGAGCAAATGTTCACTTGATGTTTGAGTTCCAGCCTTGTAGATGCAGTGCTGTACAAATAGAGCAGCACAAACAGAAATGTTAAAGAATTCTTTTTTTTTACCTAACCTGGGAAGGGATTCACAAATATCTTCTTAAGAAAACAATTAAGAATGTGTGTATGAATGTATCTAGCTATACTGTAAATGTTGATGGCTTATGAAAAAAAGATAAGAGCGTACTTAAAAGAATGTTCTTGGTTCAATACAAGTTAAGCTTAATCAGCAGAATTTGTTGCATGATGTTGATTGCCACAAAAATAATTTCTTGTTTCTCCTTTCCTTTTTTTTAAAAATAAGCAAAAAATCTGGATTACAGTAAAGCACTTACAATGGAAGTGAATGGGGCCAATCCATAACCATTAAAATACTCATCGTTTCAAAAGTATAGCCACAAGACATTAACAATATGCATGTTAACATGATTTTAGTTTGATAAAATTGCTTAACCTTTTCTGTGTAAAGTTTAGTTGCTATGGCGATGTAACGCCATAAACCCAGTTATCCTGGTAAATGTAAACAACTTCACATCTTAAATAATACAAAAGTTTTAATAGAGGAATGAATGGAGGTGCTTTTATAAAATTATAAGTTTCACATTTCTGCATTTAACCCTCTGGGGTCTGAGGGTGTTTTGGGCCCTGGAGAAGTTTTGACATGCCTTGACATTTGTGCTTTTTTCAGTTGCTTAAAAACATATTAATGGCTAAAGTCTGATAACACTGTATTCAGCAAAAACTTGCCTACAATAATAGGTGAGCAATATGTATGTACATGTTTGTATTTATGAGAAAATAAAGTTTATGCGTGGTTTTTGAAAAAACATAAATTTTAAGTCACTGAAATAAGGCCATATAACACATACTAAACATTTGTTCACAAGACTTTTGAGAACTGGATCTTGTAGCCTAGAGTTTTTGCTACAAAATAATGTGAAAATCATTCTGATCACTCATTCATTCAAAACGTCATGGTTACTTTTGTAACCTCCGTTCCCTGATGGAGGGAACGAGACGTTGTGTCGATGTAGTGACACTAGGGGTCACTCTTGGGAGCCCCAAACACCTCTGCTTTTTTGAAAAAAGGCCAATGAGAATTGCCGAGTGGAATTTGCATGCCACTCCCCCGGACATACGGGTATAAAAGGAGCTGGCATGCAACCACTCATTCAAGTTTTGTGCTGAGGAGCCGAGACAAGGTCCCGGCCTTTTCAACGGGTAGTTCAGCATTGTGGCAAGAGGGACACAACGTCTGTTCCCTCCATCAGGGAATGGAGGTTACAAAAGTAACCATGACGTTCCCTATCTGTCACTCACTCGACGTTGTGTCGATGTAGTGACACTAGGAGTCCCTATAAAAAACGGCATAACTAGCTGAACTGTGTTACGTGGACTAGCGGTGCGAGACGGGCAGACTTTTGTGTGCCTCGTAGCCAGTGCATCAGGCTGTCACGTAACCTCCCCCAATGCTGCTATGAGCGTCAAACGGTCCTTCAGGAACAAGTTGACTGCTCAACAAATAGGGACAGGCTAGCCCAGCCGAGGCTTCTTTTCCCTCTTTTTTCTCCCCAGAAAGAGTGGAATTCCTAAGGAGGAAGTCATCCAGGGATCACAGTCTGTGAACACTACTGGGAGTCAAGAGCACACGTCTTCCCCTCAAGGGAGGAGAAAGGCGCTATGCGCAAGCGGTACATCCGGCTAGCTGTCCCGGAACTTACCTGCTTGTGCCTGCCACTACACGGGACAAAACCGACTCAACCCGGAGACTGTAGAACCTCGCAAAGGTGTTGGGTGTTGCCCAGCCCGCTGCTCTGTAGATGTCTGCCAAAGTGGCGCCACTGGCCAAGGCCCGGGAGGCCGCCACACTCCTGGTAGAATGGGCTCGTAAACCCACAGAGGGTGGCACGTCCTGAGCTTGATATGCCATAGCAATGGCGTCAATGACACAGTGGGCGATCCTCTGTTTGGAGACAGCGCTTCCTTTCCGCTGTCCACCAAAGCAGACAAAGAGCTGTTCAGAGCTTCTAAAGCACTGCATGCGATCCAAATAGATGCATATAGCTTGCACCGGACACAGCAACACCAAGGCTGGGTCTGCCTCCTCCTGGGGCAGTGCTTGCAGGTTCACCACCTGATCCCTAAAAGGGGTCATGGGAACCTTGGGCACATAGCCCAGTCGGGGTCTCAGGATCACGTGAGAGTAACCCGGACCGAACTCCAGGCACGATTCGCTGACAGAGAATGCTTGCAGGTCCCCTACCCTCTTGATGGAAGTGAGCACAGTCAGGATGGCAGTCTTGAAAGAGAGTGCCTTAAGCTCAGCTGACTCCAAGGGCTCAAAGGGAGCTCCTCGTAGACCCTGAAGGACTACAGAGAGGTCCCATGGGGGAACGAGGCACGGTCTAGAGGGGTTCAACCTCCTAGCGCCTCTCAGGAACCTGATGATCAAGTTGTGCTTCCCCAAGTTCTTACCATCTACTGCATCGTGATGAGCCGAAATAGTGGCTACATACACCTTGGTGTATACAGCTGCCCCTCCAACCTCTCCTGCAGGAAGGAAAGAACCGATCTGACTGCGCATCTCTGGAGGTCTTCCCATTGGGAAGAACACCACTTAGTGAACAGATGCCACTTCAAGGCATACAGGCGCCTCGTAGAGGGAGCCCTAGCCTGAGTGATCGTGTCTACCACCGCGGGCGGTAGGCCACTTAAGTCCTCTGCGTCCCGTCCAAGGGCCAGACATGGAGATTCCAGAGGTCTGGTCGCGCCCAGATGGTGCCCCATCCCTGAGAAAGAAGGTCCTTCCTCAGAGGAATTTGCCGGTGGGGGGGGCTGTCACAAAGAGCATGAGATCCGAGAACCATGTCTGGGTGGACCAGTAGGGTGCTACTAGGATGACATGCTCCCCGTCCTCCCTGACCTTGCACAGGGTCTGTGCAAGTAGGCTCACTGGGGGAAACGCATACTTGCGTAGTCCAGGGGGCCAGCTGTGTGCCAACGAGTCTATACCGAGACATGCCTCAGTCAGGGCGTACTAAAGCGGGCAGTGGGAGGATTATCGGGAAGCAAACAGGTCTACCTGTGCTCGACCGAATCGACTCCAAATCAGCTGGACCACCTGAGGGTGGAGTCTCCACTCTCCCCTGAGGGTAACCTGATGTGACAGCGCGTCCGCTGCGGTGTTGAGGTCGCCCAGGATGTGAGTGGCTCATAGCGACTTGAGGCACTGCTGACTCCAGAGGAGGAGACGGTGGGCGAGTTGTGACATGCAATGGGAGTGTAGACCACCTTGGCAGTTGATGTAAGCTACCGTCGCTGTGTTGTCCGTCCGGACCAACACGTGCTTGCCCTGGATCAATGGCTGAAACCTCCGCAAGGCGAGTAGTAATCGAGGGGACTCGAGCCCCATGGCCATGCTGAGTCCAGGGACATCGAAGCACTTACCTGGCTCCTGCCACTGACCATAAGATTGGTCGAGGAGGGGGGAGGAGGAATCTTGTCCCCGTAGTCCACTGGAACCAATCCCATGTGGGTGTGTTTGTGCCACAGCTGGGCACACAGGGGCGGGGGGTCTGCCGCTGGAGCGCCATACCTGCCAAAATGGGACGGTGGACGGTGGTCATGACGATGGCTGTGCGCACCTGATATGTGACCCAGGAGACGAGGGAACCATTCTTTTGTCAGGTTTTTGGGTGCAGCCTCCTGGGCATGCGGCGACAAAAGATTCTCCTCCCGGCCCTCCACCGGGGGATGGAGTGGTCTGTCGACCAGCCCCAGAGAAGTGGGTCTCCTCGCCCCTGGGTCGCCTGTCTCGGGGGTGCTTCGAAGCCTTCCTCGGGTTCTTAGCGGCCGGCCGTGAGATGGGTGGCATCTACTTCCTGCAGAAGGCTCCACACTGGAGCTGGGCCACCACGGCGGGCTGCGGTGGAGCCGGTGTTGTTGCTGCAGGAGGACGCCCTTGGCGACGAGCAGACAGGGCGCAGGGTCTTAAGCCATGCTGGGGCAGTATATGTTGTAAAACCACCGTCTGCTTCTTCACCACCGAGAACTGCTGGGCAAAGTCCTCGATGGTGTCGCCAAACAGGCCAACCTGGGAAATGGGGGTATCAAGGAACCGTGCCTTGTCCGCTTCTCCCATCTCAACCAAGTTGAGCCAAAGGTGGCGCTCCTGGACCACCAGGGTGGACATCGCCTGCCCGAGAGACTGTGCCATGACCTTTGTCGCCTGGAGAGCGAGGTCGGTCGCCGAACGCAGTTCCTGCATCAATCCCGGGTCAGAACTACCCTTGTGCAGTTCTTTTAGCGCCTTGGCTTGGTGTATTTGCTGAAGAGCCATGGCTTGCAGGGCGGGGGTGGCTTGTCCAGCAGCACCGTAGGCTCTAGCCGTCAGGGACAACGTAAACCTACAGGCCCTGGACGGGAGTCTCAGGTGCCCACACCAGATGGTGGCGCTCTGCGGACACAAGTGCACACAAGCGCCTTGTTCACCTGGGGAAATCACCGAATACCCCCTGGCCGCTCTGCCATCGAGGGTATCGAGAGCGGGGGAGCTGAAAGACTGGGACCAGGCAGTAAAAGGTGCCTCCCACGATCTTGTCAGCTCCTCATGCACTTCCGGTAAGAAAGGAATGGGGGCGGGGCCTGGCCGTGGGCGGGAAGTGGAGGGTTCCACTGTAACCCGATGCTCAAGGCTGCCCGGGAAAGCACGTCCATAATTTCCACGCCGGCGTGAGGCTGGGCGACCGTTCCCGAAGAAGGAAGCCGAGCAGAAGCCTCTGCGTTAGACTGGATGAGCCTGCTCTCCGATGCTGCGCTCGATAACTCATTGTCTTCTGGACCTCCGAACAAGAAGTCGAACTCACGCTGAGACGAGCCGCTGGTCTCATGCGAGAGCCCGATCGGGGTAAGCGAGCCTGCTGGGGAAGGGAGAGGGAGGTCCGTGGGGGGATACCCGGTGGAGGTGGTCCCATTGATGTCCCCAAATCGCCCCCAGTGCTAACCAACGTGGCCTCAAACCCGTAGGTAGAAGGACCGGTGCGGGGAGCCGCTGGGGTGGTCATGGTCATGTTCTCTCAATGAGGACATGATCCATCCACGAACGATGTCTCCGTGTGGGCAGCGCCCAGACACGTAAGACAGTGATCGTGGCCATCGGAAGCGGAGAGATAACGACCGCAACCAGGATTAACACACAAACGGAAAGGCATCTTTAAAAAGGCATCCGTGTGTGCCGCTCTTTCAGAAAGAAAATATACTCTTTTAGAATATACTCTTTTGAATGTTCTGCCGAAGCACCCAGGGGCATACTCTGCAAACCACAGATGCAGAGGGGGAGAAGCCGCTGAAATGCGCCGTAAGATACAGCAGAGAGAGGTGAATGAACTCGGCGGATGAATTCAGCTCAATGAATAGAACCGTTCGGCTCCGAAGAGAAAATCTGAAGTTGTTGCATACCAGCTCCTTTTATACCCGTATGTCTGGGGGAGTGGCATGCAAATTCCACTCGCCAATTCTCATTGGCCTTTTTTCAAAAAAGCAGAGGTGTTTGGGGCTCCCAAGAGTGACCCCTAGTGTCACTACATCAACACAACGTCAATAGAGTGACAGATAGGGAACAATATAATCATTTAACTTTTGTAAGACACTTTTAGTGTTAGATGCGAGGAGGCGTGGATGATCATGAATATTGATGTGATTCACACCTGAGGAGACAAAGACCCCTCCCCTGAGGGAGAATGAATGTGAGGAGACTTAATTATTGAATGTATTGTTTGTAGCTTATTCACAAAATCAAGTTTAAGTTAAAAGAAGTAATCTGACTATACATTTTCTTTACATAAAGACTTTACTTAAAAACTTTAGACCTACACTACCGTTTAAAAGTTTTAGATCGGTAAGATTTTAAGAAGTCTCTTCCGCTCACCAAGGCTGCATTTATTTGATCCAAAATACAGCAAAAACAGTGATATTGTGAAATATTTTTACAATTTAAAATAACTGTTTTCTATTTGAATATATTGTAAATAGCTGCTTTAGCCGAAACAACATTTAAATGTAACTAAAACTTGCCTATTATGGCATATTTCAAATTTCAATACTCTGAATACTGGCTGGCAAGTCAATGTATATATGTACATGTTTATATAAAATAGCATGTCAACTAATGTAAGTAAAGACTTACTCATCCGAAATTGTATCCTCGGCTGGATCAAGTCGCTCTTCAAAATGCAAACGTTCATCGTCGGAGTCCCGCTCTTCTTCTGAGGAAAATGTGAAACTTCGTCACTATCTGGACCATCTGTAGAGCTTCCTCACCTGTGTAGCGTGCCATCTTCCAAACGTGCAGGAAAATGAATGAATCTGATGATGAACTTGATGCTTTTTAAAGCATTGTTGTTACCATTTGCATTGATCACCTCAGCACATTACCGTATGAATAGCGCCCTCTGCGCGTGGGTGGGATCACATTATCGATAATTAGCTGAGCCAGGAGAAACTGTAGATCTCTTTAGTTTCATACAGATTACATTGCAGAAGAATATTTGTTTTAAATTTGAATTGTTTTATTTAAAAGTAGACATTTGAAGCTTTCTTTATATATTGTATGTTTCATGTTTGTCTGATAAGTATTCGCTGAGTTTCAGTTCATTTTTGTGATGTGTTTCAGAAAGATCCTTGCAGAGACAGAGATGGCTGAAAGCGCACCCTGTTTATTTTCTTTATTTTACAAAAGCACAAGCTTTTGTTGTTATTGTGAGTGTACACAAATAAAAGTAGACCCTTTATAGTCTCTAATGTCTTACACTTATCTGTATGCCCAAAAATGACAGAGTATTTTAAGTTGTTTCCGCTGTTATGAGGAAACATCCAGCAGGACGCGCCGGCGCGTCCGTCGACCCCTGAGGGTTAAACGCTCCAAAAAATTGGCCCCATTCACTCCCATTGTAAGTAACTCAATGTAACCTAGATTTTTTTTTTTAAGAGGGACGAGTCAAAATATTTTTTTGTTATAATCAACATAATGCCTCAAATGCTGCTGACTGAGTTTAACTCATATTGAACCTGGAATATTCCTTTAAGTAGTTTAACTTTTTGGAATCCAACATTTTCTTCTGAAGCCTTATGATCACTATGTGTGATGTACAGAACAAAATTGAAGTTGTTATTTACTCTCAAATCCAATCAGATCACTAAATCAAATATGGTAGCTACGTCGAAAAAAGCAGACCACTAACCTTATCAAACCTGGAGTGATTAAGGTGAGTAAATATTGACCATGAATGCCTTTCATGATAACTTTTTTGGTGTAACCGAATATAGTTAGGTTGAATCAATCATATTAATATTAAATATTTTTGACTAGAGTGCAGTGTCTCTGCCATGTTCAGGTGTTTGCTTTGCCGTTAACTGCTATCAATGTGCAAATTTAGACCAAATCTCACCATTTCTGTTCTACCCACTCCCAGCTATATTTTACATCTCTACCCAAAGACCACTCCAAAACCTATCCCATCTGAAACACACTCACAGGCTAGTAACCCTGTCCTGCTTCAAGGGCAACTGGAGCAAACCACAGAGTGTGGGATTCTGGGATTGGGGGGGCATGACCATTGGGAGGACACTTAACCCAGGGAGATGCAAAATCGATTTGGTTTCACTTATCAGAGTCTGGTAAGAGATGAGTTGGGGGTATCCATAACAGAAGCGAGCACCAGGTTTTTATTTTTAAGAAGGAGGAAAGGCAGCGGGCCTCTTCTGGGGTTGGCGGGAGGTTTTATTGCTAGCGGCTACGGGTGATGACACCGGCCCATGTGATTGAGAGTGAGTAATCATGGGTGTCATGCCCGCTCTCAATAAAACCTGCGTGCACAAAGCAAGCGTCTTTTTGAATTACATTTTCTTATAATCCGCCATATGCATTCCGGGAAGCCTATAATAGCTTTTTTTTGGTGCTAGATGCATGTAAGCACTAAGTGTGTCTGTATCAACAGGCCTTTCCACCTGCGTAAGTTTTCTATTCATATATGTGAGAGAAATCAATCTTCAAACCGTATAAATACATTCATTAGACAGGAACATTGCAGATTTAGACAAGATGATTTGTTTTGCTCTGCGAGAAAACTGAGTCATCGTAGAGGGGCATAAATGTTAAACTCAAAGCCACTGGGCCATTTTGACCAGGTCGAATGTTGAGTGTTGGGACTAATGATTTCCTTTTCCACCCCATCGAGGGCTGTCACTCAGCTCCACTCTAGTGCAGACACAGTCATAGCAAGGGGATGAGGAACTTTTAATGTTTAATTAATAATGCTAATGAAAATTACTTAGCACGGCTAATGAAAAATGCATTCAAATGAGAGATGAGCTTTATCCTTAAATAACAAGCCTCCTGCACTGGATTTGCTGTCCTATTACATGCTAATTAGACTGCACTGGGGACTGTTAATTTAACAAGCCCACATCATTTTAATCTTCTCCGTAGTGGAGGGGGGCAGGACTATATGTGAGAGAGAGTATGTCTATGAATGAGTGCAAGTACCAATGAGCGGAAAGGAAGACAGTACCACAGCCAGCCGTATGTCCAACAATCTGTCCTGAAGTTGATACATGTAATTTTTGACAACATTGAATCAACTAATGGAGTTTGGGGTTGGAAAACTCCAAATCTTGGTCACCGTCTTTCGGATGAGACGTTAAACCAAGGTTCTGACTATCTGTGGTCATTAAAAATCCAAATTCCCAAATTCCCCCATTGGACCTTATCAATCATGGCCTCCTAATAATCCCCATCAATTAATTGGCTGTATCACTCTACTCTCTCCTCTAAACCAACAGCTGCTGTGTGGTGAGCGTACTGGCGCACTATGGCGGCTGTCACATCATCCAGGTGGATACTGCACACTGGTGGTGGTTGAGGAGAGTCCCCTGTTCAACATGTAAAGCACTTTGAGTGTAGTGTCAGAAAAGCGGAATATAAATGAAATATTCAGTGGAAGACAGGACGTTTTTGGGAATCTGCTTGAACACAGCATTTCCCTGCATCTTATTAGGCATACATCCCTATTATATTGTCAACTTGATCTTATGAAAATTCGTACATAATTTACGAGTTGGCTATTTCATATGGTCTTGCACGATGTTGTTCACATAAACTCGTACGACTTCATCACGTGCAAATTCCTGGATTTCTAATGCGGAAGTAAGCGCGAGTTCTGCGCATGAGGCGTTAAGAACATGCTTATTGATATTATGGCCTCACCCAAACCCCTTATCTAAACTTAACCAATCAGTAGAGTGTGTAAACATGATAGGAAGCTGTTGTGTGTGACAGAAGCAAGTAATTGTCGCGTATTAGATGGAAAGAATGTCCAGCAACGTCATTGGCTGTAGTGAAAGTCAGAGGAATTCAAATGAGTGCAGTTGTACGATATCATACGAATTAGCCAAATTAAGAAAAGTCGATTTCGCCTTGAGAGTGTGTTGCATATTGTGTACAAGAAGTAGTGCGTCAAATGAGAGGGATGTCCGAACACGCAGTATATTTGTGGACGCTTTACTATTCCATAAGGCCACAGGAGCTGAGGAGCAGTTCGATTTTAAAACGCTGAATTTAAACAAATGGCGAGAACCTCAAGTCAGGCAACTCTTTTCTATGTTTTATTGTTATATATACCCAGAAAGTTGTTCCTAATGGTTCAATTGTACTTGTTTAATATCACTAGAGTAAATTATTTTTGTGATTGTTGTTAGGGGCTGATCACACCAAATGCATTTTTGTGTCTTCCAGTCGGTTTTTTGATGTTTTTTTTTTTAATGTAAACATACACTAGACTGAGATCTTTGAATTTTGCATAATTTTTAGCTGTTTCTTTCAGTGTCTTGAGTGAGTGGCACATTTTTTAGAGACTGTGTCAGGTTAAAAAGAACTTAAAATTTTAAAAACGCACCTGGAGACATCTGCGTTATGCTCTATTTGTTGCGTTGTGTCTATCTTTTTAAGCGCAAGACTGTTTTACCGCTTAGTACGTCATAGGTCTGAGAAAATATTCAGGTCAAAAGACATGTATTGTATGTCCAGTAATGTATTTACAATATTCTACACACCTGCATACATAAAGATCATACCTTCT